>NC_056732.1:532180485-532217985 GCF_019279795.1 Protopterus annectens | reverse complement strand
GTAGTTTCGAGTAACTGCACTTTCCACTATTCAGTCTCGACGTACTGACATTCGAGATTTCAGTACGTCAAGATTGTCTGGTGTATCTATCTATATATATATATATATATATATATATATATATATATATATATATATATATATATATATATATATATAAAATAGTTAATTTAACAGCATAAATATATTTTTTTCTTATTTTTAGAATAAATATGATATTGAACACAAATGCCTGTTAGTACCCATTTCCCTATAGGTCCCTTCTGACTCAGTTACACAGCAAACTTTTTCACTTTTTCTAGCATGTCGAAGGGTCAGTTGCTAGCGTCCTCTCCTGTTCAGCTGGTGAATCTGGGCATCTTGAGGCAATGTTACAATTGCCTCATGTACACAGACAACCCACTCCTTCTCCCACAAAACACAAATACATGTGAGAGATGCAACTATATAGCCAAACTGGAGGCTGAGCTCTCTCAACTCAGGAGTGGCAAGACCAGACAGGAGGAGAAGGAAACCACGCACACCACAAACCCAGTTTCACATAGAACTATCACAACTGCAAAACAAACACATAAACACACAAGACATACTTGGAGGCACTGATCAAAAATCTACAAACTACAGAGGCCTCCAAAGCAGACAACTGCCACCTCAAGACATAAGACATGCAACACATAGTTCTCAAAGTCAGTGTGCTAAACAGTCACCCTTAAGGCCAAACACAATGCCAGACACACTTGTTATAGGTGACTCCATAGTCAGACACACTGACGTCCCACCAGACTGAACAAGGAAAAGATCACAGTAAGCTGCCTGTCAGGCGCTAGAATCCGCCACATAACACAAGCACTCAGGTCACTCCACAGCAAGTACAAGTATGACTCAGTCATTGTCCATGCCGGTGTGAACGACCTGAGACGTACCTCCCTGGACTACATGAAAGAGACATAGAGGCGCTCTCAGATTATGTAGCCCAGCCTGGTATGACCCTGAGCAGTATCCTACCCTCACAAAGAATGATGCCACAATACAGAGACAAAATGATCAGCTTTAATAATTGGCTTAATTACTGGTGTCATTCTAAGGGGATCCAATGTCTGTCTGCCTGGGATGACATGCTTGACAAGCCACGCTGCTTTGCAAGGGACGGCTTGCACCTGTCACCCTGGGCTTCCGGATATTGGCAAAGGCTCTTGCCACCCCATAGTGCCTTTTTAGGCAAGGCTCAAATGATAAACCTACCCTAGAAAACAAAATGGAGAAAACTAAGGGTAATATTGCTCAATGCCAGAAGTCTAAACCTCAAGATGCACGCCCTCGAAGCCCTCCTCAGTATGGAGAACATCGATGTTTGTGCTGTGACTGAAACCTGGTTCAAGGCTCCTGAGAGCACCCCAGCACTATCAGGTTATACCTCATATCATGCGTTCCCCCAAAATCCGGACCGAACTACAAAAGGAGGGTATCCATATTCATAAAGGATACCCACACCTCCAGGTTAGTGGCAACGCACGGCATCGGAGACCATCCAGGTGCAATTAACCATAGGTAAAACTGCCCTACAGTTTGTAACATGCTACAGACCACCTTCTCAAACTCAGGAAACCCACACAGCCTTCCTGAAGACACTGGAGAGTATAAATGTCTCTCCAAACACCATCATATTGGGTGACTTCAACTACCCAAACATAGACTGGGAACATTACTCAAGCCCCAACACCCTAGCCCAAAGGTTCCTTGAGTTCATAAACTCAAATGCTATGGAACAACTAGTCACCATTCCCACAAGAGGAGAAAATATACTAGACCTGATCATCACAAACATGGGGACAAATGCTCCACACCGGAAGTATATCCCTCATTGGTGAGATCAGACCATAAATTAATCTCACTGGAGATCCACATAAAAGACCACAGTGAAGAACTTCTCAAAAGCAAACTTCACACTTCTTAAGACTGGAGTGGTATCCTTCAAGGCCCCGAGCCAGTGGAAACCACAACCCACGCTGCTGAAACCCTTACAAATGCCTTCTCTGAGCACCTCCAGGAATGTATGGATCAAGCAATCCCTAATAAAATCAAGACCTTTTCCACCAAAGGCAGGCCGGTCTGGTGGACTCCAGCCATAAACAAACTCTACAACAAGAGGAGAAAGCTACTACATGACAGAGCAAAATCCCTAAATGGGAAGGCATCTCTGATCAATACTAGCAAAAACTACGATCACTCATAAAATCATCCAAGGCCAACTTTGAGAGAAAAATCGCTAATGACACAAAAGACAATCATAAAGCCTTCTTTAGCTATGTTAGAAACCTGGGTGGATACTCCCACATATGCTCTGAATTACTCCAAAATGATAAAAATCACTGAACCCACAGACATTGCCAACGTACTCGCAGAGAGGTCCAGTGCAAATTTCTCCCCACGCTCCTCTCGAAAAGGAGAAATAGCTATGGCACCAGAGTCTAGCCTCCCAAACATCTCAGATGCCCAGGTGAGAGCTGCTCTCTCTAAAGCAAAACACAGCATCAATGGGACGGACGGTGTCCCCGGCTGTGTGCTACGAACTCAATGAGGAACTAAACCCACACATAAGGCTGCTGTTTAATCTTAGCCTTACTACAGGATCAAAGAATGCGCGGCAACTGTGGTCCCACTCCACAAAGGCGGTGCTTCACGGACCCTGGAAATTACCGCCCCATAAGCTTGACGAGCCTTGTCTGCAAAGCTATGGAGAGGATCATAATGGAACTCATAAATAAAGACATTGGGGACCTACAGACACTGGATCCTACAATTTGGCTTTATCAAGGGCAGATCCTGCCTCTTGAACTTTTTTCAAAACAGTCACTAAGGCCATTGATGAGGGTAAGGCAGTTCACAGCCTACCTTGACCTAGCAAAGCATTCGACACAATACCCCACTCGGGCATCATAGAAAATCTCACCAGCTTAGATGTAAACCCATATGTCACAAGATGGGTTGCAAACTGGCTCAAGGACAGAACACACAGGGTTAGAGTTGCTGGTGCCATGTCAGACTCTAAGCCGGTCACGAGCGGTGTCCCACAGGGCTCAGTCCTGGGCCCCTCTTGTTCGGCATTTATTTTTCTGAAGTGCAGGCAAACATAGGGGATTGTGGCTGACAAAATTTGCAGATGACTGCAAACTGGGCACCATAATTGACACTCCATCAGACACAGACATCCTCCAGAAAGGTCTCATAGAAATGGATAACTGGTGCCAGAGCCATGGCCTTAAGCTAAATGCCAAAAATGTATAGTCATACCCTTTGGGAAAAACAAGGTAACCCCTAATTACCACATAGGTGGTAATCCATTAAACACGGAAGAAGTTATCAGGGACCTGGGGACCCAAGTTGACAGTAACCTCTCTTTTGACACTCACATTGCCAAAGTGGTTAGGAAGACCTTCTACATTGCCCACCTGATTATGAAGGGATTCACATCCAGATCAGGAGAGGTCATTGTACCCCTGTACTCTTCACTTATCAGACCAATGATTGAGTACAACGCCCCATCCGCAATGTACCTTACTCGACACTTGGAGCAGTTGGAAAGCCCCCAAAGTTCCTCACCAAAAGGATAAAGGACCTCAAACATATGTCATAAATATGCCCGACTGAAGAAACTCCAGCTCTATTCAGTCGCATACCGTCTGCTCAGAGGTGATCTGTGCCTGACATACAAGGCCATGTACAACCCGGAATTAATGGACATGCTCCACCTCAAAAAATCCAAATCCACCAGAGCCACGAGAGCAAGAGACTTAAACCTCAACACGGATATAAATAGGACGTGCTAGAGGGACAGATTCATCACCCAGAGACTCCCTACACTATGGAACAGAATCCCAGTCCATGTGAGGCAGAGCCCCTCACTGACTCTGTTCAAGAGACATCTTGACGAGTGGATGGGAGATCATCTCTGTATCACTGCTGGACAGAGGCACAGCAAACTAATGGGTATAGTATTCTCATCCTAAGGGGTGGTGAAAGCCACACACACTCTGGCCAGGCTTATAAATGCCCTAGGGCAGATAGCCTAGTATGAACCTATGAACTTATATAAAAAATATATTAGCAGCAAAAAAAAAATCCCTGAACATGAAGGCAGATAAGCTAGGAGAATTTTATTGTTTTGAAAGAAATATTGTAAACATGGTGCTACATTCAGTGTTGCTATTTTATTTTGTAAATGTTCAGTATATTAAAAGAAAATTACATTTGGATCCAAATGTAGCTAAGATAACTTAAGGAGTCCACTAATTTGTAAATGTTAGCCAGAAAGCATTGATATCCATGAGCTTGTTACT
This sequence comes from Protopterus annectens, assembly GCF_019279795.1. Taxonomy (NCBI): domain Eukaryota; kingdom Metazoa; phylum Chordata; order Ceratodontiformes; family Protopteridae; genus Protopterus; species Protopterus annectens. The sequence continues at coordinate 532,213,648 of NC_056732.1, read as the reverse complement.
GATTTCATTTGACTGATATCCCAAAAACGTTAACCTGTTTTCCCAAAAACATTTTTTTTGCTTTTGACAAATTATCTGGAATTTTTTGAGAAACCACTGCATAACACTACTACTCTTGTATGTTAAGTAGTCAGATATGATCAATATAATTTTTTTATTAGCTGTGAGCATGGATGTCTCCATTTGGGCAGTGATTCCTTACTATACCTGGTATTTAAAGATACCAAGATGGAAAGATTATAGCTATGATAGTTGCTGTCATGCTGTGGGAAGTAACTAACATTTGATAGTTCTAACAGCCCTCTCCATTACCTGGCAAGCATGAACTGTTGTGAGTAAACATTTCTGTGTACTCATGATATTCAGCTGCAGGAGATGCATTCTTTGGCCAGAACCATACCCTTGAATCCTTGTGTGTTGGCAAAAAGTATTGCTCTTCCTCTGTTGGTGAATCTGTCGGGAAACCTAAACAGACTCCATTCTCCCTGGGCTGGAAGTTGGCCACTCATTCCCACCCCTATTCCAGACATCTCTTCAAGCAGTTAGTGCAGAAATGAAACCCTGCTCATCCATCCATGTGGACAGGGCAATGGTGCAGTGGTTTGCATTGTTGTCTCACAGTAAGAGGTTCTCTGATTCGATTCTCGGCTGGGGTTCCTTCTGTGTGGAGTCAGCATATCCTCCCTGCATTCATGTGGGTTTCCTCTGGGTGCTCTGGTTTCCTCCCACATTACAAAGACATGCATCTGGAATGTTTCTCCCCAGGCCTCTGCTGAAAATTGGCTTGTTCCAAGTCAGACTTTCCCAGTAAACAAATGTTAAATAAACAATAAAATCTGTGCATCTGTACACCCATCCTTTCCTCCATAATCCCCTTTTTTCCATTTTTGCACATGGATTTGGGGTATCACATCAACAGTGATAATCACTGAGAGCCAAAGTTGTCACAACCGATTGGCTGAAACCCTAGTCATTTGGTATGTAATTAGGGCTCTAGATGTCTATGTCACAGAGATGAATGTAATGAATATTGTCTGCAAATAATGTAAACAGTGATAATATGAGGAACTCTCCTTAAATCTGCAAGGGTGTGGAAAAAGGTTACATTTACCATTACTAGTTAGAATATATAAAGTTTGAGGGTGTAGGGCCAAATCTAACACAAGGACTGTGTAGGGGTGGGGTTACTATATAAAGTTAGAGGGTGTAGGGCCAAATCTCACACAAGGACTGTGTAGGGGTGGGGTTACTATATAAAGTTAGAGGGTGTAGGGCCAAATCTCACACAAGGACTGTGTAGGGGTGGGGTTACTATATAAAGTTAGAGGGTGTAGGGCCAAATCTCACACAAGGACTGTGTAGGGGTGGGGTTACTATATAAAGTTAGAGGGTGAAGGGCTAAATCTCACACAAGGATTCTGCAGGGAGTGGGGTTGCAGACCAACTGAAAAATACACAAAGAAAGTAACTTTTGAAATTATCTGTATTCATAATTTTTCCCTTTGCTCATATGATATGTTGTTTCACACTAAGCCAGCATCTTGTCAGAGATTCCTTCAAGAGCCAAATGTCACTCTGGCTTCCTCAGTTGTTATAAAGGCTACTATGACCTACAGCTGTTCCTTTACATACTGTACCAGGTATCCCTATATCTTGTACATATACCCTGACCAGATTGATGTAAGCCCACTGCAATATACCCTCACTTCTTTCTGTTTTAACTATACCCTCATACTCCAGCCTTTTAAACCCTTCTATTCCTTGCATTCCAGATAAGGTCCCAGGACAACCTAATTCTCTTCCTTCAAAAAAAAAAAAACTTCTTTCCTACCTATCCTCTACTGGGTTTCAGACTCCATCACCACTAATTATTCTATTGCCCTGCAACTTTTTTTTTTTCTTAATCCCTACTTCCCCACTACCTGTCATTAATAAATTACAGATTCCCTTTACTTAATCATGCTACTCCTCAGCTTATCCTCTATTCTGCTCCTTCTACTGGATCATCTCTCATCTTTCCATGACTCTATAATAGCTGTCAACCTCTCTTCAACTCTGTTCTCACTTCCTCCCCACACTTTCCACACATTGCAACAGACCTATTTAGTGACGCCTCTTACATTTACTTCAAATATAGACTGATTAGCTCTACTTCAATTCAAACCAAAACAAAATTAAGTGGAAAAATACTATCCAAAAACAAATATCAACAATTTCGTATATACTAAAATCTTTTTAGGAGGAGACATTCATCAGTGAAAAAAAAAAACAGTCAGTCAGGCTAGTGACCATCACAAAAAACACATTATTTAAAACCCACCCCACACCCCCCTATCTAAATATAACAACTCCAAGATTGCACTACAGTGGGGAAAGGGGGAAATTCCCGATGATGGCCAACATGTTTTTCCCCTGGAAAGAAATTTGCTTAAATGAAATGTTCGACGGAATTAGCTTTTGATGGATTAAGTTTGATGAATAGGTGTTCTACGGGTAGTTGCTTTGACGAAATGATATAGGCCCATCTATAACCATTCCACAAGAAAAAATACTACTAGGTGATGTGAATGTCAGTTGATTGGACATACACTACTCCCTAACATCCAGCATGCACTTATATGGTTTCACGGAACTAATTAATAGCCCCACACATTATAGCAAAACATGATTTCTTGAAAACTACAGAATGTTTCGCAATCATACTAAAAAGCAAATAAATGAAGACAAAACACTATACTATAACAACTTTCAGAATAGTAGTAAGCACAAACCCTAAAAAATTCTGGGCAGCCATTTAAAGAAATCTTGCATCCTGGTCAAAAATTCAACCCTAACCCCTCTCCTAATAATCACCACTCAAAACTGCAATACAGTTCAACTCATATTTCATCGACAGTATACCATCTCTAACCAAGGATTCCCCAACATCTAATCCTAACCCTGCCCAACAGCCATGTATTACCACATACACTTTCAGTTTCAAACCTGTGCTCACTCCCTGTATAAAACTATTCATAAACAAACTCAAGCCATGCTCTACTTCAGCTCATGGCCTTTCAAGTAAGTATGTTAAAACAGCAGCCAAAAGCATTGCCTGTCCTGTTTCAGTCCTTATAAATAGGTCAGTTCAGGAATCCCATATTCCCCTCTGTCTGGAAAAAAGTCACACATTATCCCGCTGCACAAAGGAGGAAATTCAAGATACATTACTAACTTTAGACCTATGGCAATCTTATTCCCACTCTCAAAATACCTGAGAAATGTATTCAAAAACAATTGCTAAATGATCTACCACAGGAAGAACTTCTATCCCCCACACAAGTGGCTTCCAGCCTTCCCATAGTACTAACACTGCACGTCTAACCTATATATAGATATTGTCAATAAAGTACAGATAGTAGTAAACTGGCCCCCTCATTTCTAGACTCATCTATAGCCTTTGACACAGTTTGTCACAGCAAACTTTTACTTCAAATGTCCTTGTTAAGTCTGTCTCAGACCACCCTTCTATGGTTCAAAAACTACCTATCCAATAAGTTTCAGTCAGTAAAATGGCACTCTACCCTCTCCCCATACCTCCCAGTCACTACTGGTGTACTGCAAGGCTCTATCCTTGGTGTCCTTCTTTTTAACATTTTGACCAACACCTTTCACACATCCAAACAACAGGCCATACTGTACACAGGCGACTCTACATTCATTTGTACATCTGACAACATGGCACACCTCCAAAAAATACTCAGTAAGCTTTAACAGCCACTGAACTATGGCTTGGTAACTCACAACTGATGTTCAAACCCGGCCCAAAAAGCCAAATGTCTACTTTTTTTACCAAATCCTGCTCTCGTGAAAAACCAAGCCCTGTCTCTTGAAAATACAACCATTGAAGACACTTATTATAGCAAATTATTAGGGATGATAGTGGATGATAATCTTATATTCGACCTTCATATATATAGAAAACTGCATAAGAAAAATCCATCAAAGACGAGGGATGCTTTACAGAATAAAAAACTTTTTCACCAGTGCAACTAAAACTGCACTTACCACTACTTACGTCCTCTCCATACTTCTTTATGGTGCTTCCACCTTTACTAACCTCCAGGCATCACAAAAATCAAAACGTGAACAACGCTATAAGAAAGTTACTAAATTTACAACAAATACCCCTTTCAGAACCCACCACTGTATAGCACTAAAAAGCCTAAATTTGTTTGAATTACCCCATCAACTAACATATGCACAGCTTCTTACTACCTATAAAATTATCCAGCGTCCATATGCTTGTCCAGCACTAAATAACCTTCTACACAACTATGTTTCAGTTGGTCATTATGATTCACTAAACAAAAACGCTTGTCTGTCCACAAACCTATCAAATCTGCTGGGCATTGTTTCTACTCATACCATGTTGCTGAGGCCTGGAACTCCTTACCTGTATCCATCAAGTCAACCGTTTCCCTCCCATCCATCAAAACTATTCTGAATAAGTTCCTAGCCAAAAGCTGGCTCTTTTCTTGCTCAGTCCAATGCTAAACTATGTCCCTAAATGCAGACAAGTACCTATTCATATCTTACATCTCCCTTTTCTCTGTTCTTTACTCACTTTTTTACTTCTATCAGTTTTCAGCTCTGGTTTTCCCTCTAAATATAGCATAAGTCTGCTTTTCTTTCACTTCAAATAGCAATTCATGTTTGTATTATACTAACTTACCTTTAACTCTTTATAACCTGGCTAAAATTTCTCTAAATATTAAATAATTTTCATATAGCTTGTATTGATTCTTAACTAATGTTTTCATATTATGGCTAATCTGTGATAATTGTTTAAACGGTTGATTTTTTTGTATTTGTTTTGAAGATTGTAAAATTATTGTTCTTAAAATGTTTTGTAATACTTCAGCCTTTCCCCTGGGTCACTGCTGAAAATGGGCTCCTACCCAGTCGGACTTATCCAGTAATCAAATGTCAGTAAATAAATAAATATCTTGCCACTGTATCAGCTGTGTAAACAAACATCAGCATATCTCCTAGTGATGTTTTTTGCAATTATATGATGCTATCTTTTCTGCTGTTTGGTACCTGAACCTAATTACAAATAATTTAATTGAGGCAAGAGAATTCTCAAAATATTCTAAGCATAGAAATTGTTTGATAAGACCTCTTTTATTGCGCATTTGCCTCATAATTTCCTGACTTATCATTTTAGCTTCCTTAAAAGCTGAAGTCAATCCATCCCCCTCTAAAGTCTACAATGCTAGAAGCCACTATTACTTTATTTATTTACATGCTTACTTGCCTTGATTATTGGAAACGTCCAACTGGGTAAAGCCCATTTTCTGCAGAGGCCCAAGGAGAAAAGCTCTACATTACATACATTTACAGAGGCAGTCAGCATGTGCTAAAAGTAAAAATATAACACTGATTTATATATAATTTAACTAGTGGTCAAGAAGTTAAGTAGCTATGTAGTATTTGCAGCATTGTTAAATTCACACACATCTACAGAACATTTAGTATTATTTTATAGCATATGTGTGTAGTCATACTGAAATTTTAGTATACAGACCAGACAGCAAATGTGACAAATGCATATATTATCTAGTCATTCATCTGAAAACTGTAATCAGATTCTTATGCTTGTTTCATTTGGCTGCATAATGTGAGGACTCAGCAATAGAGATGGCAGAAGGGCAGAACTATTTTGCTAAGCTGCATTATTTCACTGGAATTTTAAATTATAAATTGAATAATATTAGTGTTTAGATCAGTTTGCTATTTTCAATGAGAATTTAAATTAGAGATAAGATGAAATATTCTTGATATGTTTTGGGACAGAGTTCCACAATTTAACAATGCATGCAGAGTACAGTTATTGCTATGACTTTCAGATTTTTGACTGAATGCTGGGTGCTGCTTCCATGAGCACAGGTCTTTCTGTGGTTTGCCCCAGTTTAATAACTGGCTGGTTAGGAAATCTACAAGTTACATTTTCTGAGTTATCTGGCTCTATCTTGCAAGTTGATTCAAGCATACTCTTTCAGCCTTTTGGTCAATGGGACATATTATAACAGTGCTTCATGCCCGTGAGTATTTAAACCTTCCCATTCAAAAAATAGTCATAGGACTCAGTTCTTAAAAGTACACTCTTAAAAAAAACATGGTTATCTTTCAGTGCCTTACTGTGTTTTTCTGTCTGTATCCAATATAAACTTGTAAGGCTGAATGACATGATCTGCCAGCCATATCTGTGAAGCTCCAACCCAGGAGCGGCCCTAGGTCAACTGGTGCCCTAGGCAAAAGGGCTCCACGGTGCCCCCAGCGCACTATCTGGTGCCCCCATCCTGGTCTACCTACACCAAATAAATACTGGAAAGTGCCCCTGCTAGACCGGCGCCCTAGCTAGAAGTCATGTGGTACAAATACATAAGTCTGGAGAAGCTACAGCAACATGACAAATATGACAAACAGTAAGTGTGCATATCAAGAGATAAGTCTAATCCTTCATATGGGTCCCCATGCTTTTATTAACCAGGAACCTGGCCATTATTTTTCTAGGAGTATTCTCTGTACCAAAATAATTACCATCCGTTCCTCAAAGGGCAGTCATTCTCCTACCATGGCTGTCAGTAACTACCAATGTTTTCCTGGAGGAACACTGACATGTGTCTGAACAGATTTACATCCTTCCTAGCATCCTTTACACATTATGTATCCTCTCCATTTGTCTGGGATTACCCCTGTCATGCAAACTGCTTTTCTAGCAATTAATTTCCAGACTTCCTCCTAGTACCAGGGTAAAAATAATAACATACTTCCATACAACCCTGACTGGTGCCCTTGTACATCCTGCTATGTCTCCTGTACACAAATACATTGTGGCTTTATTGTCTTAATATAGCTGGAGACGTATTACCTTTTTTTAGAGGCTAGTTAGCGTATTCCTATCCCTGAATATAGTCAAAGATGGCATATATTAACTACAGTATTTAAATATTTAGTAAGTTATTTTCCCATGCAGTATCCATATTTTAAACAAAATGAAAATATAATTAAAGTAATGACTTATCCAAAAACTATGCATGTGACATAAAATTATTATCTAACATCAAAAAGCTCCTACAAGAATAAAGCTGCTGCATCTAATGACAACAGTCGAGGAAGCTCCCAACAAAGCCAGCATAGACACCTTGCATGTATAAAGCTATACTTTTCTGAAGCACCTGCTATAAGTAGTAGTACCCTTTCAACAAGTACATATATTCAGACATGGAAAGGTCCATAATTCTACTTTAATGGGGGTCCTTCAGTCAAGCATTACTAGCTTGGTGTATAAATCAGTGACCTCCCCATCTCAACTCTAACTAACCAGGTGACATAGTGGAAGCAACAAGCACAGTTCTCATACAGTTATTTTTGCTTTTTGTATATTTTCACTTCAGGTACTTGCAGGGTGATATTTATATTACTTTTAATTGCAAATGTACTGCAAAATGCTTTGCCTTTCACTTACATTAGTATATGAGTTGCTTTCCAGCCACTTACTAATTATATTTCATTTCTAAGAAGGGAAACAATGAATACTTCATCACACAAAACCACCCACATGTACTCTTTCCTCTCCCATGCTATATTTGAATCAAACAAGAAACAGGAATAGGAAGGGGATTTTTAACAGGGTAACTCCACAGATTTAGAAGTAGCACAATAAAAAGCTCCCAATTCTACTTCCACTAAAACATGTCTTCTTCTGTGTAAGATAATAACCTTAACTTTATAAATTTGTTTAATTAAATAGTTGGTTGTCCATACCTCCCCTGTACCATATAGGCCAGCTTTACTAATAAATAGGTGAGCAGTGAAGGGTGCAAATATTTGTACTAGCTCACTGAATCTAATAGACACTAGCCCTATCCATCCCCAATCTGTTAACTGTTCAGAAGAAAGCGGATAATAAGTAAACAACCCTACTTAAGTCTAAAGCCATGTGCAAAAATGGGAAAAAGAGGTTGTGGATGGATAAATCGTATAAATATTGATTATCTAGATGTTACAATTCACAAACCAGAAGCTAAAAGAGATTTTAAATCAACATGACTGCATACCACTGCAATCCACTGCACTCTCCCTCCTTAACATCCCCTACTTCTAATACCTTAATCTACTTTCTGCCCTTAACTCACTCGTCTCACTAGCTCTCTCTAATCTTCCTTGACTACTCTTTCTACTGTCTTCTAAAATCTATTCAGCAAATTGCCTCAGAGAAACATTATATTGTAATTGTCTTGCCTTCATGCAACTACATCATGATAAAACAGTTTTTTTTTAACCATTTACCCCAAAAACTATACTCATCTTAATGACATATTACTTTTTATACATCTTGAAATAGTTATGCTATACTCCTGATTATTGATACTGTATAACATTGCATTGCTACTTAATGCCTTGTAATAATCGTGTAACATTGCTGTTTAATGCTAATTTATAATGAAAATTGTATAATATGTTGGAGCTTTTCTCCCCGGGCCTCTGCTGAAAAAGGGCTCTTCAGCTCAGTCAGACAATCCCGGTCAACAAATGTAAAATAAATAAATAAATAAATAAATAAATAAATAAATAAATAAATAAATAAAAATAAATAAATAATAAATGACATAGAAAAGATACTTTTTTCCAATTCATATTTATTTTATACTAGTAAATACCCAGATACATCAAAAGAAAAGTATAGTAAATGGACAGTTTATAAGGGTTGCATGCATGGTATCAGAAAATAATGATTATTTGGAAGAATGTAAAAATGTAATGGATATGTTTGTGTAAAGAGGGTACCCATTAGATATGGTGGCAACAATATATGAAGAAGTAACATAAGAACAAAAAAAAATGTACCCAACTCTTAGGAAAAGGCAAATATGAAAACACTAGTGAGACTGATGAAATTAATACAGGTAATTTTTAAAGCATATGCTATGAATCACAACCAAGATACAAACAAGATAAAAGAGATGATTTTGAAATTTTGGGGTATTTTTTGTAAAATGTCAGATTCATTAAATATATTTTCAGAAACTCTCATTTTAATATATATTAAAAATTATATAGCTTAAAAAATATAGTGGAAAATGATGCTAGAACAGATTACAGGTTGAGACATACCCCCTCTGGTACATATAAATGTGGAATGTATAAGCAATGTGGTTGCATAGCAAATGCAGATCATATTAAGTTAACAGCATTGGAGAAAACTACCTATAGTAATAAATCCTATACAAGCAATAGTAAAGCATACTATATTTAGCATATTGCACTGAATGTCCCTCATTTTATATAGGGAAAATAGAAAGATGTTTAAGAAAAATAATTTATGAACACGTGTACGGTATTCAAAAAGGAAATGAAACAAATGGCTTTTATAAACAAATAATATATGCAATAAGGGGGGGGCAAGATTTTTACATTAGAAGAAGTGCCTATAGATCCCAGAGGTGGACCATTGGAAGTGAAAAAGAATATCAGGACGTATACTGGTAGCTTACCTTTGATGCTAGAAACCCACTTGGTTTAAATGGCTCTATATTACAACAACAAACTCACAGGAGTTTGAACATTGCAATATCAAACCCAACGTTCGAAATATGAAAATATCGAAGCCATGGGACACCGATTTTTTTTTCCCAGGGAAAAAAATTGGTGGGCCATTTTTGGGGCTTTGCTATTTCCTCCACTGTGGTGTGATCTCAGAGTTGGTATATTTAAGTATGGAGGATGATGTGGGGTGTGGGAGGTGAAGCCCTCCCACTTTAGTTTAAGTTTAAAGTGTAATTTTTTTTTGTCACAGAACAGGAATTTTTTTCCTAGGGAAAAAAAATCGTTGTTCTGTGTTTTTGTTATTATTGGATTTCAAAGTTTACAGTTCGATATTGAAACGTTTGAACTCCTGTGAGTTTGACGTTGTAATATAGACCCGGTTTAAATTTGTCAATAGCTGCTGTATTGAAATTAAGAACCACTAGACTTTGAGGTTTAGGTACATTTATAATATTTCCAGATTTGAAAATTCATTTGAATACAATACATTTTATTAATACATTTTATAGCCCTATTATAAATATAAAGGAAAGTAATCCTCACAGACTTAAGAGTTAAATATTTAGATCAGATGATTCTTTTATGACTTTTTATATGACTTTTTTGAATTTAAAATATGCGTTTGGATTTTCAAATAATTATTATATATTTATATTAAAAGCTTTCAATATTGCTCATACACATGGTTATTAAGAGTTTTGTTATGTAGCAGAATATTTATATTATTTTCATGAAAGGATATGCCTTTAAAGGTTAACACAGCAATTAATTGTATCACATGATTTAATTAAGGCATTGTATAAAAAGAGGTGGATTTTAAGGTTTTATATTTATTCGAATAAAGTCTTTGCTATGTGCAGATGAAAACACTATTGGTCTGTTAAATTGTGTTGTGTTAAATTGTATCATATTTATATTGATTTTTAGTTTTCCCTCGGTCCGCTGGATTTAGCATTTATCCGAAAGTGTAGTATATTTGTTTTTTAGTTTTCTTGACTGCATGTGTCTGCTCCTTTTTGGATTTCAGGAAGGTGACCTAAGCTAAAGGAGAGCTAATTAAAGGTGGGAAGCAGCGAAGAGGAGACAGATGTTAATACAGATGAGATAGTAAAAGGGAGAAAGTAATCCCAGGTACAGGTGGTTACAGAGAGAAGCGAAGCACGCATTATGACAGAGAGTAAGGACAGTGAAAAAGGCAGACAAACATTTACAGAGTGAATCAGATGACTGTAAAAGAGGAGCAGGAGGAGAAAACAGCTAGTAATATAGGAGCACATGACTGTGATTTTACAAGAAAATGAGATATTGGCGGACCAAAGTTTAGTGGGGTTAGCAATTTATCCTGGTGTTGAACAGAAGCAGAGACAGACTGGAATTCACTTACCTAACAGTAACATGTTAAAAGACTGTATTAAACTAATGCCCACTTATCTGCAAAGTCACTTCCTTCTCCACTGATGTACAACTGTGAAGTTAATATATATCATGTTCTGGAAGTGGGGGATACTAGACCTCTTGTTGGGCCCCTGCAAAAACACTTTTTTCTAGTGCTATTAGTACATGTTATTTAGTAGCTTAAATGATTTTTGATTGCCAAAGTGATTTTCTTTTGATAGGCTTTCACTCTCACATGGTAGAAGCAGTTCAAATATCAGATTTGCTGCATTTGGAATAACCATTCAGAAGCCATTAAAGTTTGTTTATTATGCCTGATTGAGAATGCATTTTTTCCTTTTGATTTCATTCACAATCAGGACAGTCACAAAGGCTCCAGTGATCTTCTAATACTCTACTGGTCTTCCATCTGCAGCAGTAAACTTGTCTCTCCCTCTTTTATAGCATCACACATCATGGCTTCAATCATTGTTAAGGCCTCCTTCAGTGAATTACACATTTTCTGACAATAGCTAAACAGGACAATGAATGTAGACAGCCCGATACCATATACATGGATAATTTTAATTAACCCACTATTAACTGGGAATCTTATATGGCACCAAACATACAGGCACAGAGATTCCTGGATTTTGTGAACACAAACTCCCTGGACCAGATTGTCAATACACCAACCAGGGGTGCAACCATACTGGATCTGGTCCTCACTAATATGGGAGAGTGCTGCACACCCCCTACTCTAATGTCTTCCCTGGTAAGGTCAGACCACAAAATGGTCTCCTTTGAAGTAAAAATAAAATGTGGACCCCCAGCTAAACCTGGAATATTCAGGAACCACTCTAAGGCTAACTTCCTGCTATTAAGTGATAACTTAGCAAAATTTCAAGCCCTCATGAATCCTGAGAACATTGCTGCCTATGCAAAACTGTTCATAGAAGCACTTATACAAGTCTGTTAATAGCTGCATAGAGGCATCTGCACTCACCAGGAAAAAGTACAGAACTAACTCAAAAAGCAAGCCTCCCTGGTGGAATCACAAAATGAATAGGCTGTATAAGAGAAGGAAGAAACTCATGGCAAAAATTAGGAGGTGCAGCACCCAGCAGGATAAAAGCACTCTCATCAAATTAGAAAAACAACCCAGAGGACAAATAAAGTCTACCAAAGACATGTTTGAGGTAAATTTGGCCTCCCAGGCCATGGACAGCCACAAAGCATTCTTTGGTGATGTCCACAACCTCAAAGGCAATACACAATTATGTTCAGAGCTCATTGTAAATGGAGCCACCTATACTGAGCCAGAAGCTATAGCAAACCTAATGGCTGACAAATCCAACTCCAACTTCAACCTTCTCTCCCCCTCAAACTTCCCTCTGGAAATACCATCAAATATAACTCCCCCTGCTATCACTAGGGAACAGGTCCTTTATGCTCTCTATGGCCAAGAACACTGCATCAATGGGCCTAGACAATATTCCAGGATGCCTTCTAAATACCATGAAATATGACCTATCAGGGCCTCTGGAATTACTATTTAACTGTAGCCTCCAAACAAACTTCATGCCTCATGAATGGAGATCAGCAACAGACATCCCTCTGCACAAAGTTGGGCCATCTACAGACTCTGGAAACTACAGACCCATAAGTCTCACTAGTCTTATATGCAAAGCCATGGAAAGAACTATCATGGAAATAATTAATAGCAATATAGTAAACCTCCAGACTGGACTCAACCCAGTTTGGTTTCATCAAGGGCAGGTCATGTCTACTCATCCTGGTGGACTTCTTTGAGAAGGTCACCAAAGCAATGGATGTGGGCAAAATGGTTCACACTGCCTACCTTGACCTGGCCAAAACTTTTGACACAATACCCCATTTGGGCATTGTTGACAAACTCAAGAGGTTAGGTACAAACTCGTATATCACCTGATGGATAGCCAACTGGCTCACAGAGAGGACCCATGTAGTTAGAATTAGGGAGTCCACCTCTATAAAGAGGCCAATCATAAGTGGAGTCCCTCAGGGATCAGTCCTTGGACCACTCCTTTTTGGCATTTACTTCTCTGAAGTCAAGGCTAATGTCAATTGTCTCTGGCTGACTAAATTTGCAGATGATTGTAAATTAGGAGCTGTCATTGAATCCCACACTGACACAAATGTTCTCCAGGAAGGACTGAGACAGACAAACAAATGGTATCAGAGCCATGGACTAAAACTAAATGCCAGGAAATGCATAGTATCCTTCAGGAAGTCATCCACCTCTGATAACTATCATATTGACAACATACCCCTTAGAGCTGACCCAGTAGTCAGGGACTTAGGGACACAAATAGACAGTAATCTAGCCTTTGACTGTCATGTGTCTATAGTAGTCAGGGAATAATTTTATGTTACACAACTTATAAACAAAGGTATGGCATCCAGGTGCAAGGAAGTCATTGTTACACTGTATTTGGCATTCATCACACCTATCATTGGGCACAATGTCCCCTTTGGCATGTACCTAACCAAGTGTATCCAACAATTGGAACATCCTCAGAAGTTCCTCACTAAAAGAATATAGGGTGTAAGTAAAATGCACTGTGCAGACTGCCTCAATCCCTATCCCTGTATTCTGTCTCCTACAGGCTTTTCAGGGAAGATTTATACCTGGCATACAGGGCACTGTCAGACCCCACTCTGATGGACCTGCTGCATATCAACAAAACAAACAGCACTAGAATTACCCATTTTAAAGACTTATGCATTGCCTGTAATATAAATAGGACCTGCTGGATAGACAGGTATGTATCCCAGAGACTACCCTGTCTATGGAACAGGATCACCATCCATGTGAAGCAGAGTTCCTCCCTAACCCAATTCAAGTACAGCTTGGACATTTGGATGGAAAACAGGAAATTCATCCATGGTTTAGCACCTATGTCTCTAAAGGACACAGGCAACCTGTAAATGGTTTATCTCCCAGGCCCTTGAATGTAAATGTTTCATCCCCCAAGCCTCTGCTTACACTTATCAAGGGTACCAGAACTTGTCAGAGATTTGGGATTCATGGCTAGGTTTAAAAAGGCCCTTGCAGTCATTAGCCTAGTAAACACCTATAAACCTCTGAACCTATGGCATTCAGAACTGAACTTCCTTTGCTTTATGGTGTCAAATAATAGGGAGAACTGTGAGCCACAGATAGACAGGAGTATCCTACCTTCAGGATCTCTCTCAGTTTCCAGGCAGCAGAAAGGATTTTTCTATTTTAATTGATATGACATCATCAGTTGAATTGGTATCTATAGTGATGCTCTTTCAAGTACTTTTTGAAACCCCTAATTTACCAAGAGAATACACTGTAATTCTCCTATGGATTATAATATATACATGGCTGGTCTTTCATTTTTTTGGTGCACTGATCCTCTTTCTTTTTACTAAGAAAAAAAAAAAGCAAAGCTCCCATTCAGTTTGCTTAACGGGTCCTGTTTGCTATATATAAATAGTCTTTTCATTAATAAATTAAGGGTGGAACGCTAGTTCTTTGTTGTCAGCCATGCTGTATCCTAATATGTAGTCCTGATACTTTGTATTTTAAGTGATCACTAGTTAAATGCTCACAAATGATGTATCTTGGGCTGAGAGGAGGTGGATATTAATGGATGGTATGAACAGCCCGACTTTTTGGAAACTATCAGCAGTAAGCCACAGCGTGTTTTCCATCCAGATATTTAGTTTTGAAAAGCATACTAGCATTGACTGAGGAATGGATCTGGTGCTAGGTTTACACCAGTACTCTGTGATACCTGTAACAACAGCACCCTTTTGTTCAGTCCGAGGTTCAAGGAGATTACATCTTGTTTACGTCACATTTACCTAATTTGAGCATAGTCGATTATATAGGGGTTAAATAAAGTGTTCTATGGATGAAGACAGATTGAGACAATATATCTGGTATATATATATATATATATATATATATATATATATATATATATGCATGACATTATACCAATTTATCCGTCTCATATGGAAATGTTCTGTCTTTTATGAAGTGATTTCATATCTCCCGCATAAGCAGTAAGATACATACCTGAGATGTAAAGCATATGCAAGTAACCAGGACATCAAATCACAGTGATGACTATTAGGGGAAAGAAATCTGTGTGAGAATAACATCATTGGGGTAGATATATAACTATAGTAGACCAAGGGGCAAGTGGGAGGAGGGCAGTACTGGATCAAAAAAGTGCTACTGAAAGCTATCAGGTGCCTTGGAGAGCAACATAATTTATGACATTGAAACACAATGACCATTGTGGGTAGAAATCTTCTCTTTAGCTATATATCTAGAAAGATGGACTAGGCAGCTAGGCCGTAAGCCAGTATAATAAAGAAAGGTTCCATTAACACTTGATTCACTTAAACTAAGATGTCATTAGCAAGTAGAAAAATAGACACCAATAAATCCAGAACTACATATGTATAGCTGCTGTACCAGCTGTATAGTCAGCAGTAAATGTAAATAAACAGATAGATAGATGGATAGATAGATAGATAGATAGATAGATAGATAGATAGATAGATAGATAGATAGATAGATAGATAGATAGATAGACAGATAGATAGACAGATAGATAGATGGATAGATAGAGGGATAGATAGATGGATAGATTGTCTGGCCTCTGCGAAAAGCATATAGGCAAGGGTAGCACCCATTGTCTAATTTAGAAGACCAGAAACTATGAGCACACCATCAAGATACAGGCAGCAATATCAGTGACACCTGATGAACGCTATCACAGTGCAGAATCATCTGCAAAAATTATGCCTGTTAGCCAAAATAAGATAAGAAAGCTGAAGGCTGTAAACTAATAAGTCAAGCAGTTCACTATTAAAAAGAAACATGCATGCACACACACACACACACACACACACACACACACACACACACACACACACACACACACACACACACACACACACACACACGCAAATCCTAAATTACCTCCATCAAGGTACATCAGACAGACATGAAGTTGGAAAACATTTGCCTCAAATGTGCCAAATATACTGCATTTGGTGCACCCAGTATGGTAAGAACACCAGAGTTCAAGACTTTACAAATTACGAGCAGTCACTGTGTGCATGAAGGTTACAAGTACACAGCTGCAGAGTCTCAAAAACGTATCAAAAATAAAAAAAAATGGCCAAAGAAAATATTTAATATACAAGACAGAAAGTACAGTTGTGTAAGTTACTCTTACAGTAATAGTACATGTTTGAATTCCTCACTGTTGCACAAGTGTGTTAATATAGGGGTTGTGTCCTGCCCTGGAAACAACAGCCAGTCAGCTTCACAAAGCTCTGACTCCCCAGCTGTTCTCCTCCCTGGTTTTAGAGCAAATACGAGGGATTTCTCAAACAACATGCTGAACCTAGATCAGTCTTGCTTTTCTCATTTTACAGTCTACTCACTATAAATTAAGCTTTCTGTCTTGGCAATGTGAGTACACACACACACACACACACACACACACACACACACACACACACACACACTCACATATATATATATATATATATATATATATATGCAGACCCACACACATGCATACACATCTGTATGTGTGTTTGTGTTAGCATGTGTGTGGATTTATATCATTGGAAGAGACACAGAGTATGAAAGAAAAAAGTAATTAAAGAGCTTGCCTCATTACTGAAAAATGAGTTGGTTTACCAACTAAGACATGTGACTTCTAAATATAATTAACAAGTCAAATAAAATCAAAATGTTCAACACTGCAACACATTATTTCATTAAAGACTTTGACAGAGATAAGACCTGTATTAGATTGCAATTCATTGCCTTTCTCTATAAATTATGAATTACCTTTAGTCAATTTCCAAGGCTTCAACCCATAGACCTTGCTAAATGCCCTAGCAACAGCTTTTGGCAATAACTTCAGGAGAAATTCTCAGGGCTGTTTTAATGAAAGTGTATTGCCTTCTCCCCTAAGATTTCAAAATACCATCTGCACCTTTAGTAACTGGCATTATTATATAATGCAATCCTCCACAGATAAGCCGGTACAGAATCATACAAGAAAAGAAAAATATATAACTGGATTCAGTCCGTGTGCTGTGTTTACATTTTTTACTTTTTTATCTTCAACAGGTTGAATATCTTCCTTCGTTTTTTAAGTATTATGTTCCACTCTGCTGTCCTTCTTCCCCTTCTTTCTTTTTATTATTTATGTTGCTGCAAGTCTGTATCCCTTCATCAGTGCTTCAGGGTCATTCCTGTAGCAAAAATCACTTTAGATTCCTGATCTCTTCATTCCAGTCCTGAACTGATTGTTCAAGGTCAGTTGAGCTCATGGTGAGTACGCTGGAGGTGTTTTTTGGCTTTACTAGACCCCATCATTATTGATGTCACCTTTCCCTTGTATAAAGCTATGTATCAGGGCAAACACATCTTATTCTTTTGTTACAAAATAGATCTTTAAAGCATTTAATTACATACATGGTATTTGAATTGCTTTCTGTATATGAATGCAGCAAAAAAATATGGCACCAGCTGTAATGCCCTTAAACCTCTATGTTTGTGTATGATTACTGTTTGCTTTTAGTGGTTCCCTCAGCAGCCTCAATATTGGGATTTTATGGAAAAAGATCACTCACTTCTTTTTTTAAATTTATTTAGTCACCTTCAGATGTTTAAGTAAAATCCTAAGAATTAGATTGTCAGACTGCCTTTATTTCCAAACACATACATAGACACACACACACACACACACACACACACACACACACACACACACACACACACACACACACACACACACACACACACACACACACACTCATGTACGCACACTACATAACATACAAATCATTTTGATTATATTTTGAAGTATTTGCCCTGCTAAAAATTATATTATGTGATTATACTTGAAAGATGTCCTAAGACACCGGTGAAGGTGTGAGTGTGTTAAAAAGCGGATATCATGTTTCGCTTTCCATTGAAGATTACTAGCTGCTGTTAGGAGAGCTTCATTGATTTTAGCGTACAATGAGTATTCATAACTGTTTAGCTTACTTTCTTACAGTGCTGTGGAAATTTCAACATGCCCCTTTTAAATACCGCATTAACCCCTCCAAAGGCACACAAGCATACACTTGTTTCACAATTTTTTAAATTTCATTTATACAGGTGAGCATACCCAAGAGGAAACAGCATGTTTCCAAGCACTGCAATGAAAATGGCAGCAACTCACCTTACCTGTAAGTAGCAGATGAAATAATAAGTGCAGAACAGTGTCTATGATTAGGAAAACTCAAAGCTGGATCTACCCATATACCCAGGTCCTTAAATGAATCTACAGTTTCAATCACTTGTGCTGTATTAAATATTTACCTTTCATTCTATGTCTCCCAGATCTCATATGCTTACTTTTTGATGTATTTATCAGCATATTATTCTCCTGTGCCAGATGATCAGTTTTGTCAAGTTCTGCAGACATGCCCTATCTGTGACACATGCAGTCATTTTAACCATTTTCAAGTAATCTATGTACAAACTAAATAACACCTCAGTTAAAAAAAGATTGATCTAAAAGATACAGCCTAAAGAATTATGGGGCACCTTGACTGTAACCTAGAATTTCACCTGTCCCATTGCTGTATGATACTTGTCATGCCCTATTTGTAAGCCATACAGCTATTCATCTTATAAAGACTACATCAATACCTAACTGGTCTAATTTATTAATCAGTATTTTGTGTATGACCCTAATATTCTATATAAATTACATCTTAACATAATTTTTCATTTATCTCTATTATTATATTGTTATAGAACATAATGTTACAGGTACTAGTATATCTCTTTGCAACATAGGCATGTTGATATATGGTTTCAAGTCCCAGCTTTCCAGTTTAGACAATGATATATCCAAAATACCCTTCTCCATTATTTTTCCATAACAAGAAAGTAAACATATGGGTCTGTATGACTCCATGTTTGTCCTAGTCCCTTTTCCCTTAAGGATAAGTTTAAAAAATTATGTCTTCCCTTGATGAATCTCTCCCATATGTAAATGACTGTGAAGAACACATATAATTGTACTGTAAGATGTTCAGCATTCCCACTGCTGCAGTAGTCAGTAGGCTATATTGGTTGTTTCCTGCCCAGCTTCAAAAAGCTCTGGCTCCCACAGTCCTCCACTCTGACTGCTGATTGGATAATCCCATGAGGGAAGTCAGCAATCAGAGTGAAACCTTCTTCCATACTTTCTTGCCATCTCAAGAAGCATATCTCAGACTTCTCAGGGGCAGCAATCATTCTAGACCTTTGTTTCTGGAAGAAAAGTCCCCATTTGAGAACCTGTCCCCTCAGAAATTATTGCTCTTTTAAGAAAAACAGCAATGTATCTGTTTTTTAACAAAATCAGTGTTTCTTTTTTTAAAAACAATGGTGTTTTTTAACAATATCAGATGTTTCCTGTCAGGGACCATTAATTTGGACTTAGGGTGTTTATGTTAGTATTTAGGGATAATTTTGTGAAAAATTGTGCATTACTTGTGCAAACTCTGAATTTTGGGGGACAGACAAGTTTACGAGTAAAGGATGGGAAATTGTTGGTCAGTCTAATGCTTATGCTTGCTATGTGACAGCCTACTTGCCATGTCCATGTGTGAGTGCTAGAACAGTATGACTGGGAAATTCTATTCTACTTTTATTTTATTGCTTAAGAAATTGACTTTGCCAGTTACAGCATAGATACTTACTTCACTCTGGCTGTCTCTTCAACCACAGAACCCAGAAAGAAAAAAAATCACTTACCAAGGAGTCCTTGCCATTGCGGTGGACTTATCCTATGCCTTAGCTGACAGTAGGTGACCCTACTATACTGCCAGCCCTGGAAGATTTGTTAAATGCTGCCTGTAGTCATCCTGATGCACAACCATTAGTCCTTAAAAAGCAGAAAGCCTCAGGCTAATACATTTCTTTTCTCTCACCTTAGGTCAGACCCCACTGCCCTTTTCAATGTCTCATATTGGCAACAGGCTGGTGTTCAATACCAACCCTTCTTGTGGTGATAAGGAGGGCAAAATATTATACCATATAGCTAAGAGAATGTTTTCGTCTTCCACTTTTGCCTTCAAAATTCTGAATTTCGACATTCACATGGGAATTTATGCTATGTCATATGGACATCCTGAGGGAATTAACTTCCACGCTTCCTACAGAAGAAAGGTCTTTCCTGAATCAAGCAGTTCCTGCCCTCTTTAAGGTGTTAAACATGCTTTGAAGAGTGTGCATGATTGTGCAGATATTGTGTCTGGAGGCACTGCTACTGCTATAATGTTGCTTGGCTACATAACAAGAAGTTTGTTGATGAGCTAAAGGTGAAAATCTTGGATTCAGTTTAGATAAGGTGCTACTGTTTGGCTCTTCTTTTACTTTGCTCCTCAAACAATATGATGAAAAGGATAATTAATTCAGTGAGTTTCTAGGATATTTCATATACCCCAATACAAATCATATAGGCCTCCCTATTACATTAAAAATTCAGATAAATACACCCAGTCCACTTCTGGCAAACAAAATGCAAAAAAGAGATGGCTGGAGAGTAGCAACAATTAAAAAGAAGGATCTTTTTGGAAAAGTGGACAGACCAACAGTACGGATTGACTATACCAACATTAATTAATGTCTTCTCTCTTACAGAGCCAATATCCTTCAAATCTGCCCTAAAAACTGGCTCTCACTATTCTCCTTTGGGTGTTAAAAGTAACAGATGACTGGATAAAATTCCTCCTTTCAGTAGACTATCTTCACTACTTCTAAATGAAACCAATTTGTTTCCTCAGATTCTTCAGTTTTACTGACCGGGGGAGGGGCATAAAACTAGTGCCTTTAACTCAAAGGAGCAAAAGAGTCTAATCTGGAATGTTTCTAGTACTTGTACTAGAGCTTTAATTTCTAAATCTTTATGTGAAAGTTCCAAAATTCAAAATGTTGACCTTATGGAACCTGTTGCCTCTCATTCCTCACATGGTAACTCTAGACCTAAAAGATGCCTGCTACCATATTTCTATAGCCATAGGCTTCAGGAAATTTCTAAGGTTTTCTGTTCTGGTCATATTATTAGTTCTCTGTCTTAGACTTAGGTTTATCTGCAGCTCTAAGGGTATTCACAAAATGCCTAGCCCCAGTCATAGCTTATTGCAGACTGAATGGCATTAATTATTTCCTTATTTAGATGACTTGCTTATCTTTGCAGAGTCTTTATCCAAATGGCAAGAGTCACTAAGTTGGGCTATGTCTCTTCTGACCGATATGGGCATTCAGATAAATACTGCAAAATCCTCATTGACGTTGTCTCACAGGATTGTGTTTCTGGGACATATAAAGTCTTCCCTTCAAAAGGCCTTTTTAACACAAGACAAGGTAAATCTTTATCTGGAATTTTCCTGAACTTCTCTACTCAGGCTCAGATTTCTGCAAGAGAATTCCTCAGTATCTTAGGGTTCATGGCTTCTATGATTCTCATGATACTTCTTGCCAGATTACACATGAGAAAGATACAGTGGTTTCTAAAAACACAAGGACCCAGAATTTACATTCTCTGGAGTATCAAATTCCAATTTGGGGGTTTATAAAATGGGAACTGCATTGCTGGAGACAACAAATTCAATTGAACCAAGGTCTCTTCTTCTCTAGTCAGACACCAATAGAGTCTGTCATAACAGATGCATCAGATGTGGGTCTATATTAGAACATTGAATATTTAACAGTTCGAGTCACTAAAGGTCGACTTTTAGTGATCGAACTGTTAAAACATTGAATGTTCAGAAAAAAAAATAAAAACAAAAAAAAAAACTAAACGGTGTAGGACGCCCCCCACACCCCCTCCTACTTAAATATACCAACTCTGAGACTGCACTACATTGAAGTAAATGGAAATCTCCCCTTACGGAGATTTCCATTTACTTGTTCGATGTTCTGCAGTTTCGCTATTCTCGTGTTGACAGTGTCAGATTCAACATTGTCAGCTTTTGAGAATGTAATATAGACCCATCAGATGTTGCTTGGGGAGCAGTTTCTAGAGGGGTAAAAATGCAAGGCCTATAGAACCCTCAGACAGACCAAAGCACATAAATTTAAAAGATATGTTGACTGTGATCCATGCCTTGAAGTCTCTCCATCACATTTGCTCCCCAAGGCATCACAGACAGTACCACATCCATGTGGTATATAAACAGGCAGGGAGGTACAAGGTCATACCCCTTATGCCATCTAGCAGTGATAGCTTGGTGGTTAGCTCTTCAGCATTCATTAACACTCCAAGCATCTTACACTCCATCAAAGCAAAACACTGTGGCAGATAAGGTCCATGACAGACCCTCACCAATGGAAATTGAATGTGGGGATCTTCTAGGAAGTGATCCAGTTGTGGGGTGTACATCCAATAGATCTCTTTACCTCCTTTCAAAACAGACAACTAAACAAGTTTTGTTCTAGGGCTCCCTGCAAGCAAGCCTGGAAAATAGCTGCATTTTCATTCTATTGGAATGGAAGTTCCTTTATGTACTTTCTCTGTTTCCACTGATTTCCAGGATAATTATAAAGATTCAAAAAGAATACCCCAAAAATAATTGTGGTGACCCCCCCCCCTTTGGCCAAGACAACAATGTTTCTCCATTTTTATGGAGCTGGCCAAGGACAATTACTATAAGCTTTCCAACAAACTGGATCTACTCACACAAGACAAGGGCAGTTTGATATACCCCATTATCAATCAATTTCAACTAACTACCTGAATTATTCAATTTAATATCTTTTAGGTACTTATTTCATGATGACAGAGGCAAGAAGGTCTGGTACTGCAAAATCCCATGTTGGTAAGTGGAAACAATTTTCTAGTGAGCGCCTAACCAATAATCATGAACCCATCAGAGATTTTATACAATTAGTGCTTAAATATATGTGAGTTACTTTCCTCTGGCCTCACTTATTCCTCTATAAATGTTTAACTTGCAAACATTTCAGCATGCTTGCCCATTGATCTTCCTCTTTCTTCATTGTTTGTTCTAAAACAATTTCTGAAAGGAGTTTTACACCTCAGGCCTTCTCACAAACAGGTTGCTTCTCCTTGGGATCTCAGCTATGTGCTGGAGGAGTTGACTACATCACCTTTTAACATACCTTTCAATCCAATTTAAGGTTCTTGACTTGGAAAACTGAACTTATCATTGCTCTGACATCTGCAAACACAATATGTGAGTTGCAAGTTCTCATGGTGGGTGATTTTCCATGGGGTTAAGGTATCTTTAAAACAACCCCCCGCATTATTGCCCGAAGTGATTTCAGAGTTTACTTTCAATCAAGCTATCAATCTCCGATTTTTTACCCAAAACCTAAAAACAGGAAAACAGATCCTGCATCTTCTGATCTTGCATAGGTAGCTCACATACTATCTTGACAGAACAAAACCCTTAGAAAAGCTGATCAGCTATTTATTTCTTATCAAGGGGAAAACAAGGGACAGACTGTGTCTAAACGACAATTTCCAGATGGTTGATCCCAGCTATTATTTTTTTTTGTTATTCCTACCATGGCATATCCATTTCAGGAAGTATCAAGGCACATCCGTGTAGAGTCTTGTCTTTTTAGATGGCATACTGAAAAGGGATGACTCTGAAAGCATTTTAGAGGCAGTTACATTGCCCACTGTACATATGTTTCCAAAGCATTACAATCTGTTTTTATGTTATAGATCCAGGATTCCTGGATCTATGTCAGCTCTTCCTCCAGGATGGATAGGCTTTACTCTTCAACCCATATAGTCTAAGTGTTATTGCAACAGTGGGAATGCTGAACATAGCACAGTTGTATAACTTGCACTTACCCATAATGGTAGATTTTTAAATTCTTTGCTGCTGCTGGAGTAGTCACACCCACCCGTTATCCCCCTATTGTTGTATATAGCAGCAGTTGGAACATAAAGTAGAGTTGTGTTTGATTTCTACTTAATATAGTCTGTTGTTAATACTGATTTGTTATTTCAAGATGTTTTGGTCTTCTCTCATTGTATGGGCAAAAATTCTTAAAGAAAGTTTCACTCTGACGGCTGATTTCCCACCATAGGATTAGCTAATCAGCAGTCAGAGTGAAGGAAGAGGGGGTGGCAGAACTTTTTGAAGCTGGCTGGTCATTGTTTCTATGGTTTCCTATTGTGCTCAATATCTTTATATACATTTCCTTCAAAATGTTCTTGATTTTGTCTCACACTATGTTTAATTTCTCTGTCCAGCTTGTTTATTTCATTTTCAACATTATAGTTCAACCTAGTTTCCATTTGCTATATTTTTTTGTCTCTCATCTTAATTAAGTATCTTGTTCTTGTGGAAATATATCCTCTTGACATTATGTGCCTAGATCCTGATGTTAAACATTTTTTGATTTTCACATTTAATCAATTCCCCTTTCAAAACATATCAAATTCTTTCTGCAGTTTTTACACTGAATGCATCACTCCAATTATTTTTACCACATGATCACTTCACATCAACGGTGGTAAATCTTAACACAACGTAGCAGTCAGTTCCATAGGAACACAAACAATGTCTAGTATATTAATTTCCCTGGTAGTTTTTTTTTTTTTTACAATATGTTATAAATAACTTCTTTACTAATGTTGTTTAATCAATATTATCCCTATATGTTTCTGGTAAATTGAAGTTACCAGCTGCTATTATTTTTCCCTCCTGTGTTTCATGCAAGAAATTCCTCTAGGTCATCAGCACTTGACTTTGGTGGTCTATACATTCAAACAATTGTTATTTCTTCCAGGTTTGCCTTTATTGTCAAAGTTACACAATCTACAGTATTAGAGTTGTCATTGAACATGTAATAATCACAAGAGTGGATGATGTAGTCAGATATCAGGATGGACAATGTCCTGTTTGATAACAATTTTATCCCCTATCATAACACCTCCGCCTGATTTTTTTTAGACTGTCTGTTACAGTAAAAACATTTCTACCCTGAAAGAAAATGGTATCCACTCGTTGCTCTTTAACTATGATTCATAAACAATAACGTCAGTCTTGTATGAATGTAACAAATGTTCCAATAAAAAAATATGACTAATGCTCCTAGCACTAACAACAAATACAGATACTCCAAATGTTGCTATTTGTGAACTGTTAAATTTCTGACTTGGCAAAAAAGCCTCTATTTGTGTTAGTCAAATACTGCAATATATCTGCCGAAAAAACTCTCTTCCCTTGTCTTGAAAAGTGCATACCATTCTAAGTACATGCGTGCCCCAAATTAGTCTTGGATGCTCAATGTATTTCCACATTTTAAAATGGGTCATTTTCTTCATGTAGGTATATTCCCCCCCCCAAACATCTTTTCATTTATGCTGACCTGACAATCCTTTGTATATGTGATTTGTAAAAAAAATTGTCTTAACACCTGTTCAAGCTATGTTATCTAAGAGGGCTATAAATACCCTAGTAACAGATAAAGACTCATTGAAGATGAGACCATGTGCATCACTGTGAATAAAAACAGCTCCTTATTTGTTTACATCAAGACATTCTAAGGTCCTACTCATATCCTGCATTTTTGCTCCTGGCAGGCAATAATACTATTCTGTGTTCATTATCCTCTCTGGAAATACAAGTATCAGTACCTCTAATAATTGATTTCTGATTACTAGTATATAATTTCTGATCACATCTGAAAAAACTCCCACTTCTAATTCAGTTATGTATTCTCTATCGTGTGTTACAAAGGAATGATCTTCATCACCATTAGTCTTATTTTATTAATCTCACTGTTTCCATTGCATATTTCATTGGCAACAAAGAATCCATGCATCTGTCTTTGTACTTCCACAGCTTGAGCCATGGTCTCAACTTTGGTCTTTTTCTTTTTTTTCCTTACAGTGCTGTTCTTCAGTTCTTCCAGATTCAGTTTTGATTTCATTCTTTTAGCCTTCCTCTTATCTTCTTTTGCTTCCTTCTGTGTTGGAAAATGATGCAATGTTCTGTAGACTTGGATGCTTTCTGATTGAACAATGTTATCATTCCCTGTAATCCGTGTTACTTAACTAAGCAGTGTCCATTTGGTATATATATTCTGTCTGCATTATAGGCATTAATGCATTTCTTTTTCTTCTTAATTGTTTGCTGTGGACTTCTTCCTTTCTCTCTTCTTTTATGCTCTAAATCCTCAGATTGCTGAATAATTGTATCCAGAATTCCAAGGTTTTCATTGGTAGCACAATATTTAATAAGAGATGAGTGATCTTTACTGAAAGTAAATTCTTCCTTTCCTAAATGTGTTCCATTTGCACTTTACTTAATATTATTTATCTCATCAGCCCAGTCAATGCTATATATAAAAACAGTTTTCCAAGCTTGGCCAATTGCAGAAGAGCAATTATTATTGGTAAGTCTAGATTTACTAGTAATTAGAGGAAGCAAATTGTTGAACTTTTGACATGAAGATAGGTCTCCAATGTTATCAGGCATTACCTTTATATATACATAGTGTTTAGTAAACTGTGCAATATTCTTGTACTTTAGCAAATCATTAATGGCATAATTTTAAAAAACTTTAAAAGAAATGAGTAATTAAAATCAGTTACCACAGAATTAAAAAAAATAAGAACAATTAATACTTTAAGTCAAATTGTATGAGGAACTCAAGCAAACAATATGCAGCTAAATGTTAAATTAAGTACACCAAGTATGTACAAGGGGAACTAATTCATAAAGTCATCATACTGAGCTACTGTCCCAGTTGTACAAGTTACACCAAAATGCTGCATATCCTTTACAGTATCACTTACAGTTACATTTCATTATAACAGTAAAAAAATCTGAGGAAATCAGAGGAAAATATAAAATGTAAATGAAAACAAATCTTTTTGTGCAATTGCATAGTAAGTTACAAACTATAGCAAGACTTAGAAAGGTGTGGAAAGTCTTGAACTGTGGGATTTTGAATTCTTCTTCAAAAAGGAAAGAAAAAAGCTTTTATTCCATTCTGCTTAAATATGACATTTTTATTTGTACTTTACTATTTTTTTCTATGTTTTAGAAAAAAAATATTTGTTTGCGTTTTTTTTTTTCCTGAGCTCTTAGTCTTGTAGCTTCATTTGTAGTTGTGGGAAATTGTGTTTATACATTATTCTACACTTCTATATCCATGAGTAGAATTACTTGTAAAAGTTAGCTGGTTGAATTTTGAACCCTGTCTAGGGCCTTAATAGGTCATAATCCATGTAGGTGTAAATGGCCTGAGATGTATCTCCCTAGACTATATAAAGAGAAGTTTATGGAGCTCTTGGACTGTGTGTCACAGCCTGGTATGTGTCTGGTACTGAGTGGCATTCTACCTTCGCTAAGGATGTTGCCACAATATGAACCAAACATTTAATTACTTTAATAATTGGCTTAGTTTTTGGTGTCATTTTAGTGGGTGGGAGGACATGGCAAGCAAACCACATTTCTTTACCAAAGATGGTCTATTCCTGTCCCCTCTAGGCTTTAAAATATTGATGAAACATTATCATTCCTAGCAGAGCCTTTTTAGGTAATACCAAATTGACAAACCTTACAACATAGCAAAACCTGCCCAATGAAATCTAAAGGTGTTACTGTTCAATGCCATGTGTTTAAGCAAGAATCCCCACTCTCTCCAAGCTGTTCTCACTCTGGAGAATGCAGACATTTGTGCAGTTACTGAGACATAGTTTAAAGAAAGTACTCTGGCAATACAAGACTTCAGTGCCTTCCACATATTTAGTCCAGCAACTGCACAGACAGAGACCAAAGGTTGGGATGTCTCAATCTACATCAATAACAAGTATACGTAAAGGTTAGTTTAACCAGGGTGACTCACTGGAATTTCTTCCCATCCAGATTATCATATACAAGAGTGGACAATGCAGTCAGATATCAGGATGGACAATGTCCCGGCCACATAGAGACCTTCTAGTTACAAAGTTCAGATTTACTGGATTAGCAGGCCTTAACTACTGGGCCACAAGATGGTCATGGCATCTGGTAGTGCTTACATGGAATCATCATCTGGTAATAGTTCTCCACAGGAAGTCTTTCACTCTGCCCTAACACAGACCTGTGGTCATCACTGCACCATGTCTCTCTCTCTCTCTCTCTCTGTTGCAACCACTTTTTAGTGTGTGCTGTCCCATATCTTCTACATTGGCCACCAAACCACTATTATCACCTTTCTATGCCCTGTATTCTTCTCAAGTCATTGTCATTTCATCCTTGTCTATGTAAAACCTCCCCTGGTTGTCTATAGTGTCTTGTCTTTGTTTTTGACAACATATTTTCCTATACTCACTTTCCAAACACAGTCTTCCTGGCATACCATACCACTCATCCCTTCTCTCTTCATATAAATAAAGGAGCTCTTTCCCCAAAAAATGTATCCTACCTTTCCAGGTAACCATCACTGTCCTATATTTTCCCTTGGGTGCATTCCCTGTGATTCATTTACTCACTTTCATACTATCATATACAGTTCTTTCCTCCCACTACAATGATAATAGAAGATGTATGATTTTGATACAATTTTAGGTCCATAATGTTTTGTCAAAAGATACATGCTTGAAAGATAAATTTGGAAATTTACATTTATTAAATGGTATTTGGTGTGCATATGTCTTAGACATTTGTTTGTGTATATAGAAAATACTTATTTCCTACCTACCCTCTATCAGCTTTCAGACTCCAGCACCACTAAATATCACTCTACCCTGCAACGTCTTTTTACTTCTTGATCCCTACTTGCCCACTACCTGACAACAGTAAGATACAGATCCATTTACTTAATCAGACTACTTCTTCGCTTATCTTCTATTCTTCTCCTCCTACTAGGTCATCTCTCACCCTACCATGACTCTATAAAAGCTGTCAACATCTCTCCAACTCTTTCCCAACCACCTGTTCACACTTCATCCTTACGCTCTCAACACATCACACCAAACCTATTTATTGATGCCCCTCACCTTTACTCCAAATTTAGACCAATTAACTCCATCTCATCACAAAGCAAAACCAAATGAAGTGGAAAAATGCTCTCCAAAAACAAGTATCAATATTTCCCCAATATAGTAAAATCCTTCTAGGAGGAGACCTTCACCCTAATCCTGGCCCCACGTATCACAATGAACATCACAATAATTCTCTTCCACACACTACTCTAACGCTGCAATAGTCAACCCCCAACCAATGTAAGCTAACTTTTGCTGCCATAAATGTTAAAAGCATAAGAAATAAAATTGCTAAACTACATGCCTGGATTACCCAACATGAGCCTGATATTCTTACTGTAACTGAAAATTGGCTTAAACCAAGCGTAAACAACTCCAGAATGATACCTCCAGCTTTAATATCATCCATAATGACTACATAAAGAAGAAAGGTAGTGACATTACTTTAATATTTTCCAGCAATTACCACATTTTCCCTTACAAACCAATACCAAAAATTCAGTTCAGCAGAGCTTTGTATTACTTTCCTGAAATTAAAAAAAAAATTGTAAACAAATATGTATCACTGTCCTTTACATCTCTCTTGGTGATAATGTTGCTATACTGGAAGAAATCCTACATTGGATATCCAGAAGAATTCCACTGGAAAAAATAGTACTAGGTGATGTGAATGCCAATTGGTTGGACATAAGCTCTAACTCCCCTACAGCATGAACTTACTTGGTTTCACACAACTAATTAATAGCCTCACACATTATAGCAAAACAGAAAATTCCCTATTAGACTGGATTTTAGTATCAGACCCTAAAAAACATACCCCCACAGGTACAATGTCTGACTGTCTCAGTGATCATTTCCCAAGCTATACAACTAGGCATCTCACATAATCACTTAAACAGCATGTTTCTAAAATGACACACAACCTTCCCAAGTTTAATCCAGAAACGTTCATTACTACCCTATCTTGTAATAACTGGAACCTCCTAAAATTCTCACCTTAGATGATGCTGTAAATGAATTCAGTACAAGTTTCCTGAGTATCCTAAATAGCCTTCCACCTGCCAGAAGGAAGAGACTAAACACAAATAATGCAATTTGGCTGTCTTAAAAGAGTAAAATGCTAATGCAGGATAGAGAAAAAGCATGGAAAGAATGGCAAAAATATAAAACACCTCAATAGCTTGAAAACTTCATAATATTTCACAATCATACTAAAATGCAAAACTAAATACTAAATACAAAAAAACTATACAGTAATAACATTCAGAATAATAGTAAACACAACACTAAAAAATTCTGGACATTCATTAAAGAAATCTTGCATCCTGGCCAAATATTCAACCCTAACCTCTTTCTCAGTAACTTACCACTTGAAACAGCAATACAATTCAACTCTTATTTTATAGACAGTATGGCATCTCTAATTAAGGATTCCCCACCATCTAAGCCTAACCCTCTTCAACAGCCAGATATCACCACATCCACTTTTACCTTCAAATCTGTGCCCACATCCTATAAAAAACTACTCTTAAGCAAACTCAAACCATGCTCTGCTTCAACTGATGACCTTCTAAGTGAATACCTTAAAATAGCAGCCGATAGCATTACCTACCTTGTCTCAATCCTTATAAATAGGGCAATCCAGGAATTCCGCACTACATCTCTCTGGAAAAAGCCAGACATTATCCCTCTGCACAAAGGAGGAAATTCAACAGACATTACTAACTTTAGAAATATAGCAATCCCGCCTCCAAATTACTTGAAAAAATCTATTCAAAAACAATTGCTAAACTATCTCCCACAGGAAGAACTCCTTTCCCCCACACAACATGGCTTTCATCCTTCCTATAATACTAACACTGCAGTTCTACCTTATATAGATACAGTCAATAAAGACAGAGATAACAGCAAACTGGTCTCCTTATTTCTAGACTTGTCTAAATCCTTAGACACAGTTTCTCACAGCAAACATCTACTTCACATGTCCTTATTAGGTCTTTCAACCCACCCTACTATGCTTCCACAATTACTTATCCAGTAGGTATCAGTCAGTAAAATGGCACTCCACCCTCTCTCCATACATCCCAGTCAACACCAGTGTACCACAAGGCTCTATCCCTGGTCCCCTCCTCTTTAACATTCTCACCAACACCCTCCACACTTCCACACTACAAGCCTCCCTAATACAGTATACAGATGACTCCAAATTGAAATGCACATCTGACAACATGGCACACCTCCAGAAAATTACTCAGGAAGCTTTAACAGCAAATGAAACATGTCTTAGTAACTCATGCTTAGACTTAAAAAAAACAGACTGCTACTTTTTTCCCCTAATTCTTGTCTCATGAAAAAAAAAAATTAAGGTCCTCTCTCTTGATAATGCAACCATTGAAATCACTTTTCATAGCAAATTATTAGGGGCGATAGTGAATGATCATCTTAAATTCGACCTGCATATACAAAATTGCATAAAAAAATCATCAGTGCAAAATTTTCTCTTTACTAAACTAAAGCTAAACTTACCACTACTTATCTCTTTCCCATACTTGTTTATGGTGCTCCCATCCTTACTAATCCTCATGCATCACAAAAATCAAAACTTTTACGATGCTATAACAAAGTTGTTAAATTTACAGCAAATGCCCCTTTCACAACCCACCATCTTACAGCACTAAAAAGCTGGAATTGGTTAGGACTACCCCATCAACTAATGTATGCATAGCTTCTTACCACTTATAAAATTATCCACAATCCATCTGCTTGTCCAGCACTAAATAATATTCTACACAACTATGCTTCCAGTCAGTCATGATAATCCAATGACCAAAAACTCCTGTCTGTCCACAAGCCTATCAAATCTACTGGACATTGTCTATACTTGTACCATGTTTCTAAGGCAAGGAACTCCTTACCTGTATCCATTAGGACAATATCCTCCCTCCCATCCTTCAAAACCTTTCTGAAAGCTTTCCTAGCCAAAGCTGATTCCGTTCTTGCTCAACACCGGGATAAACTATATCCCTAAATGTGAACAAGTACCTATTCATATCTTAAACCTCCTTACTCTCTCTTCTTCACTCATGTCCTTACTTCTATCAATTTCTGTCCCCTGGCTTTCTCTCTAACTATACCATAATCCTTCTTTTCTCTTTCTTCATATTGCATTTCAGTTTCTATTACACTAATTGAACTTTATCTATAAAATGGCTAATATATATATATATATATATATATATATATATATATATATATAAATCATTGTCATAAACTTGTATATATTCTTAACCAATGTTTTCATATTAAGTGTAATTTGGTATAATTATATAAACTATAGTTGTTTTGTATTATTTTTAAAGACTGTAAAATTATTGTTCTTAAAACGTTTTGTAATACTGTAATACTTTGGAGCTTTTCTCCCAGGACATCTGCTGAAAATATGCTCCTAGCCAGTCAGACTTTCCCACTAATTAAATGTCAGTAAATGAATAAATAAAGTAGTGTGACAGCGGTTAGGTCTGCGGTGGGAGTGACAGATGCGTTTAAGGTGGAGGTGGGGTCACATCAAGGATCAGCTCTGAGCCCTTTCTTATTTGCAATGGTGATGGACAGGTTGACAGATGAGATCAGACAGGAGTCCCCGTGGGCTATGATGTTTGCAGATGACATTGTGATCTGTAATGAGAGTAGGGAACAGGTGGAGGAGACCCTGGAGAGATGGAGATATGCTCTAGAGAGAAGAGGAATGAAGGTCAGCAGGGCTAAAACAGAATATATGTGTGTGAATGAGAGGGAGGATAGAGGAATGGTGAGGATGCAAGGAGTAGAGGTGGTGAAGGTGGATGAGTTTAAATACTTGGGGTCAATAGTTCAGAGTAACGGTGAGTGTGGAAGAGAGGTGAAGAATAGAGTACAGGCAGGATGGAGTGGGTGGAGAAGAGTGTCAGGAGTGATTTGTGACAGATGAGTACCTGTAAGAGTGAAAGGGAAGGTCTACAAGAGGGTAGTGAGACCAGCTATGTTATATGGGTTGGAGACAGTGGCATTGAGAAAAAGGCAGGAGTTTGAGCTGGATGTGGCAGAATTAAAGATGTTAAGATTTGCACTGGGTGTGATGAGGGTGGACAGAATTAGGAATAAGT
>NC_056732.1:532160485-532175485 GCF_019279795.1 Protopterus annectens | reverse complement strand
CTACCTCTCAACCACGTTGTTAGTGGAGATTAAAACATCCTTGCTGACAGCAAGTAGGACAACATTGTGATTTCTTTCTCTCCCTTACCCTGCTCCAAGTTGCTGGATGTTTTTCCAGAACAGCTCTTGAGAACATCCATAAAACATTTTCCATGTACATGTCAAATTCCTCTCATTCTGCTTTGGTAGCAACTGCAGCTGCTTCTCTTAAAGTCTGCTGTTAATTACCTTTCAGTCACATCAGGAGACACCCCCTGCTAGCATTACACACAAACCTTTATTTTAGTTAAAGCTTCCGTCATCACTACTGCCCACCATTATGTCCCATGATTACTAGCAGGCAAGTTGTGGTCACTTTTCAGCAGCATCCCATTGCAACTAACTCAGCTAGTGAGGTCTGAAATAGGTTCTTTTCGCAATCGATACCTGTCCCATCCCACAATTTATGTGAGTATTCCATTTTCAGAAAAGCCTATTGATTTATTTATTTGTATCTCTGTGTGTTTATTTATTTTAACTCAGAAAGTGAACTGGTACAAGATCTTTTTCAGCCACATTCTGAGCCAAAGGGAGGCAAAATAGAAAAAAAAAATCATACTACAGAAATCACCAATATCTCTCTCTCTCTCTGTCTATATCTATATGTATATCCAGCTATCTGTATGTCTGTCTGTCTGTCTGTCTATCTATCTATCTATCTATCTATCTATCTATCTATCTATCTATCTATCTATCTCTGTTTTACTTAGACGATAACATGGATATATGAATAAACATTGTAGCAATATGTATCACAGCAAAGATAAGTATGAAACATTATATACATGCTTTTGTTCATTTGCATACTATTAACTAACCTGAGGTTCATATGCATGCATATATATAGAGCTCCCAACACATTTCTGTTTTCCAGGTTTGTCCAGGCGCTAGCCATGCCATATGACCTACTTCATTACTAGGAAGTGCTGATCTGACAGGTCAACACGCCTGTTATTCAAGAAGAATGGAATATATGCCTCCAATGAAATGAGGTGACTAAAAAGTCTACCACCAACCTTTAGCCCAAGGTGCTTTGGTATGAAGTAGATCTACAGACATCCTTATGTTTGAGCATGACATTTGCTGCAAGAACTTTATTTCATCTGGCACTGGTTACAGATTTCAGTTTTTTCCATTCACTGAAACCCTGACCCAGAATCAGGTCATCTATGAATGATTTAGCACCTGGTTCCCCATGAATGTGCAGTGCACTGCTGGAGAGAGGCAGCCCCCTTCTGTCTGTGCTCAGACCCAGTGACGAGCGGCACTCCCCACCGACCTTGCGGCTGGCTCTGGAGATCTGCAGCAGTGTGGTATTGTTACGTTTAGGCGGGATTCTGACTTAGAGGCATTCAGTCATAATCCCACAGATGGTAGCTTTGCACTATTGACTCCTCAGCCAAGCACATACACCAAATGTCTGAACCTGCAGTTCCTCTGGTACTGAGCAGGATTACTATCGCAGCAACACATCATCAGTAGAGTAAAACTAACCTGTCTCATGACAGTCTAATCTCAGCTCATGTTCCATATTAGTTGGGGAACAATCCAATGCTTGGAGAATTCTGCTTCAAAAAGGACAGGAAGAGCTGACATTGAAGGATCAAAAAACAATGTTGCTATGAACACTTGTCTGCCACAAACCAGTTATCCCTGTGGTAACTTTTCTGACACCTCCTGCTTAGAACCCAAAAAGCCAGAAGGATCATGAGGCCCCACTTTCATGGTATGTATTCATACTAAAAATCAAGAGCTTTTGCCCTTCTGCTCCATGGGAGGTTTCTGTCCTCCCCAAGCTCACCTTAGGACACCTGTGTTACTCTTTGACAGGTGTAGCACCCCAGTCAAACTCCCTACCTGACACTGTCCCTGGAGTGGGTAGTGCCAGGATGCCGAAGCACTTGGATTCAAAAGTGAGGGCCCTTCCTCACCGGGTAAGTGAAAAATGATGAGTTTTCAGTTCTCCTCAGTTGTCTTCATCACTCTCCATCATGAGTACTGAAGTTTCTGAATCATGATGAAAAAAATCTTGTTTATGTTATTTGCAATCACTTTTGGGGTGACCTTCTCATCAAGTGGTACAAAGTTTAATTATGTAGTACTTTGACTCTTCTCTAAGGGCAAATTACATAACAGGAAAGAGAGAGAGAGAGAGAGAGAGAGAGAGAGACTGAGAGAGAGAGAGAGAGAGAGAGAGAGGGAGACAGAATGTCCTTATTCAGACGTTTGGCTGCAGAGCCAAGGCTATGGGTAGAAATTAGTCCAGTCATATCGGTCTGGTACTTTTCAACCTCCCACACAAGCCCTAGCTCCTTCCCCAGGGGCGAGATGATAGTCTAAATTGAAAGAGGCAGATTCCATTGACAAGGTATAGTCTAGCCTGATTTTTTCCCAATTTGGCTGCCTCTCAAGTGATATTTCATTCAACCACTACCATTTACCTCGTGGGTAGTACACTCAAGGAGCTATTTTTTACTGGAGATGTACCCTTTGATGAAAACCAGTTCCTCTAAAGTAATCTTCCTAATCCGGATTCCCTGAGGTGAACAGTCCCTGTGTTTTCTGTTGTATGCTTTACTACAAGATCATAATACACATTAGTATTGTATTCACCCTTGATTAATGTTTTTCTTTTCCCCATGTATCTCTGACAATATATTTATATAGTGAAGTGAAGAGCTATTGATAGTAATGTCTCTCACATACGTAGTGCAGATGTGGCTTTTTCCTGAAAAAAAATCATATTTTACAGGTTTCAGCAGTATGTTAGGTAAATTTGTTTCTATTTTTTTTGTTTGTTTGTAGAAATACAAATGGTGGATTTTGGTCATACATTCTGTAAGAGATTCATTTTGGATTAAACTTCTGTTGACAAAATTGGTGACTGTAACATCTGTATGCTTATTACAATCTTCAGTTAATACAAATAGTAGGGATGAGCTAATAGCCTCCATAAAGTATTCATTCAGTGTGAACTTCTACAAGGAATGTGTACCATGTGACATATACATTTCTTGTAGTGAGGTATTAGTATTAAACATTAAATACTTCATGTGCTACCTCCATCTTGTTTTCAAGAACTAAAATATATGTATGTGTTACAATGATTATTTTTAAATTAATTTTAATTATGTGCCAAATGTGTTTTTTTGTGCCAAATAAGGCACTTTGAACACATTAATAAACATTTCACTAAATTCAGCTTTTGAGTTCTTAGAAACAAGATTAGCTCTGAAGTAGTATGTGCATCTGTTTTCTTCAGTGGTCTTCCAAATCTACAACGTTTACTAGGACTATTTTCTCTGGACATGTGACCTACTTTGGTGCAGGTTTTCCTACACTAAAATTTTACTTGTTGACAACCCCATCATCATTTCCACAGTGTCTGTTTTCTTGTCACAGTTATAATTGAGACACTTTCTGGTCACTCTTCTTTCTCGAACTTTGATGGTTTTCTCATCTATTAATGTCTGCATTTCATCATATAGCACTTTTGACCTTCTCCATGAACGCCACGAGACTTTGAGTCAGTTGCTTTACCAAATAAATTAACTTCAGTCTGCAGACTTCCCAAAAGCTTCTGTATTTTTTCTCTCTCTACTGTTCTCAAAATCTATGAGTCTCTTGGAGTTTTATTTATTATTATTATTAGTGTTCCTGTTTCTGTTGATTTCTCTCCAGCATTTCCTTAAGTTCGTACTGATTTTCAGTTAGTCATTAGTAATACAGCTGAAGGAAGTTATCTGGTTTTTAGTATTGTATTCAGTAACAACTGAAGTGGTGAGAAATTGAGCCCTGCAATCGTTTATTCTTGTATTCAAAAACTGCAACATGACAATCCCTATACATTATCTTTGGAGGCCTTTCAGTGGTTCAATAGTTTTTCAGCTTTTCAACTTGACTGTGAATGTGAACTGAGTATTATATGTTTGAATTTCTAGTCAACTACATATCTTCTAAATTCTAGGTTTCTGTATTGTGGAGCATTGTAAGATAAGACAGTATCAGATATCCCTTCTTCAGAAATATAGACATTAATGTACAAATCACAGCTGCACTGGATAGATGTTTCAATTTGGGTATTTCAGGGGACTAGGAGTAATAAGCTGCACATATAAGATACATGGCTTCCTTGAACAGAAGTAAATGCATGTCCACTCTGCTCCACTGAAAAAGATGGAATACTCATCATTATCAGAAAGATCATGGACCCTATTAGATAACATCCCTTCTGCTCTGCATATGTCATCACTCTACATGACTTGTTCTAATTTTGGTGAAACTCTTGGCCAATGCAGATCACTTGTTCTTTCTTTACTCTGTAATATTCACAGTTATGAATTATATATCCTTTCAGGCATTTATCTTTTCATTTAACTGGACTTTATCATTTTGTCTGCTTTGGACATTAGACCTTGGACACACTTGAAAGAAAAATAAGACTGAATTTTTTCCCCTTGGGGATGATTTTTTTTTCCAATTAGACTTTCACTGTAACTTCTTTCAGTAATAGCCTTCTAAAAACATCTATAGATCTGAAGAATTATTTTATGTTTCTTCTCCTCCCATTGGTTACCGTGGTATAACCGGAATGATGTGTAGG
This sequence comes from Protopterus annectens, assembly GCF_019279795.1. Taxonomy (NCBI): domain Eukaryota; kingdom Metazoa; phylum Chordata; order Ceratodontiformes; family Protopteridae; genus Protopterus; species Protopterus annectens. Next base: position 532,170,843 of record NC_056732.1, on the reverse strand, counting down.
CCTGTTTGCTTCTGTGTGGGACTGGGGAGGAAAACAAAAGAGGAAATGAAGGTGGAATCCAAATAAATGTGTTTGGGACCAGACTGAGAGGCTGATGAGTGCAGCATGTCAGGTTGCAGGGGAGAATACTGAAGAGCACGGGAGAATTGGTGCTAGAGAATGGGATGGAATTAAAGCAGTACGTAGGGAAGATATTATGAGTGAGACGGGAACAAGGAATAGACTGAGTAGGATAAGATACAGGAAAGGAGGAGATTACATCAGCAGCTCCAAGGACAGAGGTGATGATGGGAAGGATGGAGAGGAAGGAGTGGCTACAAACTACTAAGGATAGTCTAAAGACGTGAGAAGACATGCTGCTGCTGATGGAATTAGAGCGGGGACAAAACAAATTTCTGACTAAGAAGTAATGGATCTAAAGTTGTTAACTTGGAGGCTGAGGAATCCATGCAGGAAAGGGTGGATTAATTAAATAAGAAATGGGAAGGAGAAATGAGTGGTCAAGCATGAGGACATGAGTGCTTACTTTATAGGTACTGTTTTGTGCTTTATGCTGGTAGAGCTGTTTAGGGAAGGGTATTCTAGTTGTGGGATGAGGCACATTTATCTGAAGAAGGCACATAAATGGTAGACATAAAAGAGATGCTAGCTGCTATTCAACATACGAAGAAAGGAAAATCTGAAGGACTGCACCTGTGGAATTTTATAAGATAGTGGGTTAAAAGTTTGAAAAGCACATGGTTCAAATGTTTGATGCATTGTCAGTGCGGGGAATGTCTATGGTTCCATCTGCAATGCTGACATGAAGGTTTTTCCAGTTTTAACAGCAAAGTTAGACAGAATGATTTCTAAAATAATTTGATATGATCAAATTAGATTTTTAAGAAGTAGGTCCTCTGCAGACCACTGTAATCTGCTGCTTGACTTTATCCCATGAATAAAGCTGGTGGGACAAGGGAAAGTAGCAGTAATGTTATTAGATATTCAGAAACCACTGAACACTGGGAGTTGTGAATGTCTTATGGACATGGTGAAGTGGGTGGTGTGGTTTAGGTAGTTTGCTTGGAACATACAGAATCGTTATAAGCATCCATACTTGTAGATTGTTGTGAATAGGGGTACAAGAAACAAGATAATGTTTGGTGAAGGACTAGACAGGGCTGCCCACTAGCCCTGATGCTAGTTTTGCTGGATATTGAAAACTGTTTGCAGAGTGTAAGGCACTTTCTGTCAGGAACAGATGCAAGAAGAGCTGGAAATCATTTAATGTTGTATGTTGTTGTTGTTGTTGTTGGGGAACAAGCAGAAACTGTTGCTGAGAACCGTGGATATTTTTCAGTCAGTTCTTAAGTGAGACTGAACTATGCTTTCACTCAACGTTGCTCTGTATCATAGTTGGTAAGGACATACTACAAACAGAATCAATTGAGCTTCTTGCATTGGGAGGACAAGTACTTAGGATGATGAGTTTACCCATAAGCACTGAAGGTGGAGTGAAGAAATTTAGAGAAATTAAAGAGAAGGAACAAATGTACAGAAAATGGTAGATAGATAGTCTAGTGTGGTGTTAATACACTGGGGCAAAGGTGGTGATCCTAAGGATGAATGTACTTCATCATGTCCTGTATATTTCTAGGTATATTGAATTCCTTGTTACAAACAAGATGGTGGAAGAGTTACAATGCCTGTGTAATAATTTTGTTTGGATAGACAGGAAGTGCTGGACTATAAAACATAAGTATAGGGTTGACAGAGCTAAAGCAGGACAGGGGATGCTCAATTTCAGAAGATACATGGTGGCAGATTATATGGACATGCTCTTATGGGATATAGAAAAGGCACACTAAGAATGGTGCAGTGGGAGTTAAATAAGTGTTAGGGTGATAAGCAGATGTATCATAAGTTGGAGAAGGCAATAGATAGGGAAATGATACAGTTCATAGGTAAAGCTTATGTAGGTTGGGCAACTGCACTAAGTCCTGATAGGCCAATGAGGGGCTTAGCTAGCATTTTCAAATTTGTACTCACAACTCTCGCACTACTACCCTCCCCACCAAGCTACAGCTTCATAGAAATTATTTTCTCTTTTTTTCAGTTGGCACTCACTAACTGTCAAGCCTCCCTCCTGTTGATATGTTGATTCCCCTAGTTTTAAGCCCCTCTCTTAAATACTAATATCAGTGTTAGTCTGGGCATGTAATGGTGAGTAGCCTGAGTATGTGCCCTGCCCCAGGTCCATCAAGTGGCCTTGCCTACTTTTGTCCCCCTGCCCACCACAGCTTGGAATATTTTCATTGAGCTCTATATCCTCCACTGGAGAGACGCTTAACAATGTCCCTCTTCCCCATGATAGGTATGCTCAGCCTTCTTGCCAACCCCGTCAAGCACATAAGCTGTTTAAACTCAGGTTACCTGGGTGATAGTCAAGACTTTAGTGACTTAAACAGAACATGATGGCAAGACAGATGTGTGTCCCAGAGTCTGCCCCTCCTACGAAACTGGATTCCCATTCTTGTGAAGCTGAGTTCATCTATTACCCAGGTTAAGCGCAACCTAGACCAGTGAATGGGGAATCTGAAATTTACACCAGGCCTGGCACTCATGTTCCTAATGGACACAGGTAGCTTATAAATGCCTGGTCCACAATGTCCTATTTGGATGCAGGACATCATTATTCTTTTGAGAAAACTTGGCTAGACTTCGAAAGGCCACTGGGCTGCTAGCTTAGTAACACACTATAAATGTTTTGGTCCCTTACTCCTAAAATGTATGGTTTGTTGCCAGTCATTGGGGATTGAAGTCACTAAATAATGATACACATTTGAGTTTAAGACTTTATTTCCTTCAGAAAATTCATGCTAACACAAATCCTATCATTTAAGCAACGTTATAATTTTATAAGAGATGTATTTGATATCTGTTCCTAATTTTGAGCCTTTGTTCCCCTTTTATTTTAGGGTATATTCAGATTTCTTGAGCCTCTTTACTGCTGCTGTCAGGGGTCCATCGATCTCACTCTCTCTTTCATACACGCGCACACACTTGAGCTTCAGAAAAAGCATGGTAACACAAATCCTATTATTCAAGCAACTTTGTGATTTTATAACAGCAATATTTAAAATATGTTCCTACTTTGAGCCTTTGTTCCTCTTTACTTTAGGTTTTATGCAGATTTCTTGAGCTAAGATTCCGAGAGGTATGCAAACCTCTTAACTGCTGCTACTGCCAGTGGTTGATCAATTTCACTCTTCACACAAACACACTCTCTCTCTCTCTCTCTCACACACAAACACATACACACACACACACACACACACACACACACACACACACACACACACACACACACACACACGTGCTTCTACTTTCATTCATTCAAGCATGCATAACACTCACACAAACATAAACACACATATGCACACACACACTTCTGTCTCCTTTATTTTTGCACTCAGTAAATGTTTGTATTATTTTTAATTTAATTTTTTTTTTATTTTACACTTGCTAAACAGCAAAAGCACTGCTTAGCGAGAGTAAAATATTGGTGACCATTAGATTATTTTCAGTCTAAGCTCCACGGCAACTTAATATGCTGCAATGAAGCAGCGGACTCAAGCACCAAACCAGGCATGTCCAAGGGTCAGCGTCTGTTGATTTCTCCTGTCCACCTGGTGAATATGGGCATACTGGGGCAATGCAGCAGTTGCCTCATGTACACAGACAACCCTCTCCTCCTACCACCCAGCACTACAACCTGTGAATGATGCACTTACATAGCCAAACTGGAAGCAAGGCTCTCTCCACCCAAGATTGTGCTAGACAGTCAAGAGGAGAAGGTTAACACCTGCACTACACCTCAAGCAACACATAGCCCTTCTAAACTCACACCACCAACACCCACACATAGCAACACTAAATCCACATATGCGGAGGTCCTTACCTGTAACCTGCCCAAGCAACAAGGACCTCCGAAGCTGAAACGCAAACACCAATCACAACCAAAGTGTCACATAGCTCACAACACCAGTGTGCCACCCAGCAACAGCCCCTAAGGCAAGACAACGTACCTAACACTTTAGTCATAGGTGACTCTATAGTCAGGCACACTGATGTCCCACTCACCAGGCTGAACAAGGAGAAAATTACAGTGAGCTGCCTGTCGGGTGCCAGGATCCGCCACATAACTCATGCACTCAAGTCACTCCACAACAAGTACAAATATGACTCTGCCATTGTCTATGTTGGAGTGAATGTCTTGAGATGTACCTCCCTGGACTACATGAAAAGAGACATAGAAGAGCTCTCGGATCATGTGGCCCAGGTAGGTATGACCCTAGCCCTGAGTAGCATCCTGCCTTCGCCCAGAATGATACCACAATATAAGGACAAAATGATTGACTTCAACAATTGGCTAAGCTTCTGGTGTCATTCAAAGGGGATCCAGTATCTGTCTGCCTGGGATGACATGATCGACAGACCACGATGCTTTGCCAGAGATGGTCTGCACCTGTTGCCACTGGGATTCAGGTTACTGGCTAAGGCTCTTGCCACCGCTATAGTGCCTTTTTTAGGCAACATTCAAAGGGCAAAATAGCCACCGTAACAGGCACAAGCATGCAAAATCTGAAGGTAATGCTACTCAATGCTAGAAGTCTAAACCTCAAAATGCACTCTCTCAAGGCACTCCTAAAAATGGAGAACATCGATATCTGTGCAGTAACTGAGGCCTGGTTCAAGGTTCCAGAGAGCACCCCTGCAATACCAGGCTACAACTCTTACCACACTTTTCAGCTACCAAACCAGGATCGAAACACTAAAGGTGGAGGATTGTCCATATTCACCAAGGATATACACACTACCAGGTTAGTTGCCCAACACAATGCATCTGAAATTCTCCTGGTGCAACTAACACTAGGTAAGACTGCAATCCAAATTGTAGCTTGCTACAGATACCCTACCATGCCTCAAGATTCTCACTACACCTTTCCAAACATACTGGAAAATATTAATATACAACCAAACACCCTAATACTGGGTGATTTTAACTACCCTGGCATTAACTGAAAAAAACTACTCATGCACCAACACCTTTGCCCAACTGTTCTTGGAATTCATAAATTCCAATGCCCTGGATCAACTAATCCATAGTCCCACCAGGGGCTCCAATATCCTAGACCTGGTCATCACCAACATGGGAAAGCGATGCTCCACACCTATGGTCACCCCCTCGTTGGTCAGGTTAGACCATAAGCTAATCACCTTTAACATTCACATCCCACCCCCTGCCCCCAGTAAGGAAACCTCCATAAAAAACTTCTCCAAGGCCAACTTCATGCTACTCAAGTCAGAAGTTACAAACTTCATGACACCCATGCAGACGGGAACTGAAAGTTCGACTGCTGAGTCCTACACTAAGGCACTGTACGAGCACATCCACTCATGCATGAATTGTGCCATCCCAAATAGAACCAAGATGCTCTCCTCCAAAAAAAGGAAGCCAATCTGGTGGTTCCCTGCAATAAACAATTTTTACAACAAAAGGAAAAAACTGTTGCAGAAAAAGAGGAAAATCCCAGGATGCAAAAACTCCCTTACCAGCCTCAGTTAGAAGTTGAGATCCCTCATAGAATCCTCCAAAGCTAGTTGCAAAAATAAAATTGCCAAAGATTCCAAAGACAACCACAAGGCATTCTATAAATATGTCAAGAATCTTAATGGCAATGCTCAGATCTGCTCTGAGCTACAACAGAATGATGTTAAATATACTGATCCCAAGGATATTGCCAATATCCTGGCAGATTGATTCGGTGCCAACTTCACCCCCCTCTCACCCCCTAAATTGTCCATCTCAATACTGGAAGATTGCCAAATTCCAGTAATAACGGCCACACAGGTAAAAAATGCACTCTGCAAAGCTAAGAATACAGCATCCATGGGACCAGATGACATCCCGGGCTGTGTACTACATGAACTACAAAATGAACTGGCACCTCACCTAAGGGTCATGTTTAATCATACCCTCACTTCAGGCTTCATGCCCACTGAGTGGCGCACAGATACAGTTATCCCACTCCACAAGGGAGGATCCACCTTGGATCCCAGGAACTAGCGCCCCATCAGTCTGACAAGCCTGATCTGCAAGGCCATGGAACGTATTATCATGGAACTTATAAACAAAGACATTGGCAACCTTAAAACACTGGACCCCACCCAGTTTGGGTTTGTGAAGGGCCGATATTGTCTCCTGAACCTTATCAACTTCTTCAAATTAGTCTCCAGAGCCGTGGACGAGGGTAAGGCAGTCCACACAGCCTATCTGGACCTTGCCAAGGCCTTTGACACCATCCCCCACTCTGGAATCATAGATAAACTTACTAAGCTGGGCATTAATCCCTACGTCACTCGATGGGTTGCCAACTGGCTTACTGACAGAACCCACACTGTAAAAGTAGCTGACTCCAAATCCAGCTCCAGACAAGTGACAAGTGGAGTACCTCAGGGTTCAGTCCTGGGACCTCTCTTGTTCAGCATCTACTTCTCTGAAGTACAGGCCAACACTAAGGGACTCTGGCTAACAAAGTTTGCAGATGACTGCAAACTGGGAGCCATTACTGAATCCCCAATTGATGTGGATACTCTACAAAAGGGCCTTACAGAAACAGATGCTTGGTGCCAGAGCCATGGGCTCAAGCTCAATGCCAAGAAATGTATAGTTATCCCCTTTGGGAAAAAACATGTACCCGTGAATTACCACATAGCTGGCAGTACACTAAACACTGAAAGTGTGATAAGAGACTTAGGGACACAGGTGGACAGTGGTCTCACCTTCAATAACCACATTGCCACAACAGTCAGGAAATCCTTCTATGTGGCACACCTCATCACTAAAGGCTTTCCATCCAGAAAAACGGAGGTCATTGTCCCACTGTACTCATTCCTCATTAGACCCATTATAGAATACAATGTCCCATTTGGTATGTACCTGTCAAGACATCTGCAACAACTGGAAAGGCTGCAGAAATACCTCACTAAAAAATCACAGGCCTAAAGCAGATGCCCTATGCTGACCGCCTTAAAAAACTCCAGCTATACTCAGTCGCATATTGTCTACTCTGAGGCGATCTCTGCTTAACATACAAGGCCATGTCAAACCCAGAGCTGTTGGACATGCTACACTTAAAGAAATCCCAATCCCTCAGAGCCACATGCTCCAGGGATCTAAATCCTGTCATTACAATAAACAAAAAATGCTGGAGGGATAGATTCCTGACCCAGAGACTCCCCAGACTCTGGAATGGACTGCCCATACATGTCAAGCAGAGCGCCTCTTTGGCCGTCTTCAAAAGGAACTTTGATGATTGGATGGGAGAAAGGAAATTCACCCCGGGGATCACATCAGTTGCCCTGCTAGACAGGGGTCCAGGGAAGTAAATAGTGTGGGAAAAAATAGCCAGGGAATTGTTATGGCTAGGCTTGTATAGGCCCTAGGGCCGACAGCTAGTACCAACCTATGAACCTATGAACATTTACACCCTGCTGGAAAACGCTCATGCTCCAATCAGGGTGCAGATCTACAGGGCACCCATTCTCTAATGTAATTTACGCAAGCAATAATGCCCAACAGGGTGAGTGTTCTAGTTTACAGAATAACACACACCCAGGAGGGCATTATTGCAGTCAGAGAATGCGCTGTCTGTAAAATTGTTTTATTTACTTATTTTTATTACTATTATTTTTTTATATATTTTTGATGTAAATTAGTTCCTCCACCTAATGTTTCAAACTTGCTGTAGTCTATGCAAATGGTGTTGGGGGAAGCTTTTTACATCCACAATATAACACTTTAAAAAATATCCAGGTATTTATTTTGGGTCTATATTATTTCTTCAACAACTTAGGTTGTCGAATGCTTAATGATCGACACCTAAGCGTCAAAGTTTCAAAATCGCGAATGGCCATATACGCAAATTCTTTCTTCAGGAAAGAATTCGCTAAGGTGTCCAGAAATAAAATTAACTTTTCAACCTAAATATAATGGGAGGCTTTGCCCCCACACCTCCCTGACTTGGGGGCTGTGCCCCCCATGCCCCCCTAACTAAATATACCGACTCCAAGACCGCTCTACATTGGGGAAAGGGCAAATCCCTGATAACAGCCAAGCAATTTCTTTCTTAAGGAAATAATTCACTTATGTGGCCATTTGTGATTTTGAACGATGCTTAGGTGTCGATCATTGAGCATTTGACAACCTAAGCTGTCGAAGAAATAATATAGACCGTTTATTTTTTGGTCCCTTACTCCTAAAATGTTTGGTTTGTTGCCAGTCACTGGAGAGTGAAGTTACTAAATAATGACATACATTTGAGTGTCAGACTTTTATTTCCTTTAGAAAATTCATGCTAACACAAATACTTCTATTTAAGCAAGTTTGTAATTTTATAAGAGCAATAATTAAAATCTGTTCCTATTTTTAAGCCTTTGTTCCCACTTTATTTTAGGCTTTATCCAGATTTCTTCAGCTGAAAGGTCCAGAGGGTATGCAAACCTCTTTACTGCTGGTGCCAGTGGTTGATTTCTCTCTCTCTCTCTCTCTCTGACACACACACACACACACACACACACACACACACACACACACACACACACACACACACACACACACACACACACACACACACAAATAATTTAACATATTCTCCTATTTTGAGCCTTTGTCTCCTGTTAATTTTAGGCTTATCTAGATACCTTGAGCATAGAGGAGAGGTAACACAAACCCATACCTCTCAACTGTACAGATTTTTGAGTCATATTTTTCTGGCAAATCATTGAGGGTTGTAGTCAGAAAATAATGACAGTCATTTTAGTTTCAGACTTTACACAGTGCAGAAAATTCACCATAATGCAAAACCTGTTATTCCATCTACTTTCTAAATTTATAAGAGCAATATTTAAAAAGTGTCCCAATTATTGGACCTTTGCCCCCCATTATTTATAGCTTTGCTCAGATTTCTTGCTGTAAGAGGTTGAGAGGTACGCACAAACTTCTTAACTGCTGCCTGAGGATTGCTTGCTCTTACTCTTCACTCTCTCTAACATACACACAGTCTCTTCTGGTTTCATACACGCATTCACTCACACATGCAAACAGAAACATAAACAGACATACACACGCACTTTTTCTGTTTTATTTTTTACACTTGCTAAACAGCTGCTTACCGAGTGTAAAATAATAACTTCATTGATCTCTCTCGTACACGCATACACTCTCACCCACTCAGGGTCCTAGTGCTACCCCCTCTTCCAAAGAATGACAGTCTGAATCCCATAACAAGGTAACATACTCATGCAGGGAGATTTTTGCAATTTAATTTCACCAGCTGTGCTTTTATAGATTATAGGTGGGCTTTTGTGTGTGCAGTTGTTACAAAGTTCTTTGCTAGCAAATGTGACCAGATAATGATTGAGGCTCCTCAAAATTACCTCAAATAAATGCTGTAGTAATTTTGTATGAATAGCACCTACATGGTTCTTGACAAAATTTCCAACTTTTGACTGTTCTGAGGTCATCAGGGTGTCCTGCTACATGCAAACTGGATACAGATCCAGTAGACTTAATTTGTATGTTGTACAATGCCTCCAGTTCATTTTTTCCAAACTGTGTATATCTCTCTAAGAAATGGTGTATTTTCAACATCTTTAAAAGCAGTATGCTTTATGTAAGTCTTTAAGAAACAATGTTCGGCTTTACACAATCTGGAAGATGATTGACCTATTTATAACTGTCCATTTACTGGAATTACACAATCTGGAAGATGCTTGACCTATTTATAACTGTCCATTTACTGGAAATGTTACCCAGAAGGTGACCATTATACAACTTAAAACATTTCTTAGTATATATGACTTTCTTGAATCATTCCAATCTAGTTTCATAAACTGCAAAATAAAATAGTATTGCCTTACTACAGAAGCTGATGATGAAGAGTGACAGCCTGCTGACTGGTAAAGGTATTATTTACTCTTTGTGCATTCACATTAAGAGGTAAGATGTAGGTCAATCATGCCTTTCAGAAATACCACAACATTGTGGCATTCTACTGGGATCCATTTTGACTTACTACTTTTCCCAGTGTAAATGCTTTCAACTGTTGTATTCATGGGAGAGGATTTTAGCATCCTTTCTAAGATACTGATAGCCAATTATACTTCCCCCTTCACTCAGCAGCATATGGTTTCTCTTTCTTCTTTACAGGACAGAATGGGTGTCATCCTTAATTATGTGAAAGGTCGTTATTTCAGCAGCAGTCCTGCCACGACTGATGCTCTGACCATGACTATTACCATAAGAACCCCCATAG
>NC_056732.1:532080485-532155485 GCF_019279795.1 Protopterus annectens | reverse complement strand
CACTGCTGTATATAGATTTGGAAATATATGATTTAGCAAATAATTCATAGTTTATGGATTTGCAATGCACTTTTAAATGAAATATTGTAACTTCTCCTAGTAAACATACAATCAATGTATATATTTTTGAGTATTTAATGGAGTTAGTCTTCATTATGTACAGAATAACTCAATATTCTACTTTTTTTAATAAATTATTTTTGTCTTCCCCTTACACATCATTCTTGCTGGCCTACTGCCCACTACCTCATGTCAGTGCTGGGTCTACAAGCTAGTCTCCTACCCCCAACACACTTATTCCAGAATTGTTGGGAATGGTCGTGGAGCTTAAAGGTTTCCTGGGAGCTCGGCCATCTTTGCTTCCATGTAGGTGTGGAGAGTCTTTTATATGCCATGACCGTTTCTCTTTCTTTACCCTCCTCATTCATCAACCACTTCCAAGGGCATCTGTGCTCTATGGATCATGCCTCCTCTTTGGAACCTTCATAGACAAGCATCCTCCCACCAAGGACAGGCATGCCTATCCCTCCCTCCCTGATGCTCCATCAGTCACCCAAGCCACTAATCAAACCAGTGTTCTACTCTTTTGATGCATTTACGATGAATGTCATTAATGAATCTTTAGCATTCTGTTCACCATAATGTATTCAAGCATAATACATTTTAATTTGACCTTGTTTACTTACTAGTATGCTGATTTTGTTCTGAAAGCTTTTGCCTGCACTTCTGTTAGTTTATAATGCCAGCTTGGCCTTAAGTACGGCAAGAAAAACACGGCAAGAAAAAGTAAAAAGTTAGCGATCCAGCTCACCCATCCAGTTAACAACATCAGTAAATAAATAGAATATATAAACAATAAACAAATGGCTTTCCTCAACTGTGCATTCCAATCAATATGTGCATTTTGTCACTGCTGCCTTTGGAGTCAATTTTAAACATAAATGCGGATGGGAGGCATAATCATCAACATTTCAGAATGCAAGGGTTTTACTGCTGTGCATTAATTCTTCTTTTGTTTTAGATTTGTTGTTCCAGTAGCTCCTTATAGAATGACTATTGTTTTCACAGTTATACTTCACTGCATAACTTGGGGAGGTGGAGGAGAATGCTAAAGGAACATGCATCGCAGTACAAATTTCATCTGCTATAGCACATCTGGTCCCTTCTACCATGATGAGTCCTTTCCATGGATTGCTGGAAGCGACCCATAATCTTCAAAAATGAGTACAAGACTACACCAGTCCCCAGCACCAGCAGTATACAGCAATGCTTTCTAGAGGTGTTAATAATTAGAAAAGCAACATTATCAGTACAGAGAGCAGTCAAATAGCAGCTATTTTACAGACTTTAGTCTAAGCTAGCAAATAATATTTCAAAGTGCTACTCTGAAGGGAAAAGTAATTTGTCAGTGCTTTATCCTGCCAAAGAGATGGTTTTATTTGTTACTGTAAGGAAGCAAACAGCTATTTTGCATGTTTCAGCAAAAAGAACAAAACAGTGCAGTAACCCCCAAAAAAAAAAAAAAATACAGGTTAGGCTCCCCTCACAAATATGACAGGGAATGATCAGTGAGCAGAAAAAAGGCTAATAGGTAAATAAAGGTGTCATGTTAAGAACCAGGAATACCTGCAGGAGTTTTTGGAAGCTGCATTAACTAGGTTAATAGCTAAATAGCTATACCAGTGTAAATAGCAGCTATGGTACAAGATCTTTAAGCATGGTAAAATAGGCTAGTGGCTGTGCTACTAAACATTATGTATAAGAGAGCAAGAATTTATGAGAGGAGTAATACAGCCACTCAAGCCCCTTCTGCTCAAATTCCACTTCCTCACAGCCAAGGACACAAACACTGGTAGCTCGTACAGCTGTATACCCATGTGGAAACTCAAATACTGTGTTCAGCCAAGCTGTGTCACACACAGGGAGGGAGTGCAGCGTCAGCATTTCATCTGAACACAGTATTCAAGTTCAGGCAAGGTTTTAGTGCAGCAACCTCGGAAAGACCAATAAGCGTACAAATTCACTGAATACTTCCAAGCGGAACGCATTTATTAATAAAAATACAACTGAATGTAGAATACAAACTAGATGTTAAGCGCTTTCACTCATAAACAGAGCTTCATCAGAACATCCTTCATAAATAAAAAAATCATTATTTAAATACAAAAATTGGCGCCAAAACTATGCTCTATTCTTCCTTCCTTAAAGAAATACAACAACATTTCATGACTTCATCATATTTCACTACATAAATATTATGCATACAACAGCCTGATAAAATCATGATAAATAACTATATTGAGTTGAGAATAACTTCCTCAAACATGTGGTTCCTCCTTTGATTCTTGAAATTCCACTGTACTTTCCTATATTGGGTTCAGAATCTACTACAAACCAGAATCTATTAATAACTTGGTGGGAGTTTTAGGTTTAGGGTTTGAGTTCTAGTGGGGCTTTGGGGGAATGGTTATTGGGAGGGATATGTAGGCCAAGGGGTCCAGCTAGTGGGAGTTAGAGCACTTGCTTTTTTTGAGCAGTTGACAATGAGCAGGTGTATCATGTGCTACTAGCATGTGAGTACCTGTAGTAGACTCACTTATGAGCCCTTCCATCTGAGGGGGTAATGATGGTGCAAAGTATTACTTTCAGAAAACAAGCACTGCCTTTAAGTGCTTAAACTAAAAGCGTATCCTTTCAATCCCTTCTCAGCTACACTGCTAAGGGCTTCCTAGTACTAGGTTGTGTACAGTATGCAATTGGGATAGATAGCTAAACATTCTCACCTCTGTGCATGCTGCAGAGGGAGAAGCAGAATTTTGATAACATAGTCTGCATTTGAGAGTGTAGGTGAAGCCAGAGAAGTTATTCTATATCGAGCATTTTAAAGGGTAGCAGAAAATATACTGGAGAGAGATGAGAGAAAGTGGATGAGGTCTGTACATTCTAAGACAGAGGTCTAGAGGGGGCTGATGTTGACAGGGTGGATATAGTATAAGCTGGAATATTTAACAGTTCAAATACCGATTTTGGAGCTGCTCTGATTTGGGAGTTAGAGCAGGTGTTAGCTCATGTTAGCAGGGCAGCAGGACTGGAAAGAGAGCTGGAGGACAAGCAGAAGGGTGACAGAGTTACTAAGGGAAGGATGGAATACAAAGTGGGTGGAATCATGGAGACAGACTAAAATTACAGGAAAAGCAAAATATACCAGGTCCGGACAAAGAGAGACACATGAGAACTGTGAAATAAAGTAAGGGAGGTGAACGAAGAGTCAGACAGAAATTAAAAAAAAAAAGACAAGTTGGACTACTGGTTATGTGCCTGATCCCCTTTTTGCATATCCCCTCCATCCTCCAGATTACTATTCCCCCTGGAATAGAACACCCTACAGACCATTCATTCCTCTGTGTGTCTAGAGGAGTGACATCATTCTGCTCAGAGAGTTGGGATTTCCTGTTTATGCCTTACCACTTCCCTTTTGTACATGCTCACAACCTCCTAAAGGATGATTTTCAATGGGAATATGCAAATAATGTGTCTTTCACTTCCAAGATAGGTGTCCCCTCAAGCATTCTTCTCGTTTGAAGGTGAAGTACCTCTAATAATCCTCAGTCTCCATATGGGATTTTTAACCCAAAGTCTACACTCCCGCTCTGCGTGTGACAACTGTTCCTTCCAAGCCAAGTGAGCACGCTCCAACTCGCACTGCCTTTTTTGCTACAGGCAGCTCCTCTAGCCTATGAAGCTGTCATGGCCTGCCATTTTAATGCTCTGTATTGCACATCAAGCTTTCTTTAAAAAAACATGAAAAGACCCTTTTAGAGTACACAGTGGTATTTAGTTCATACAACATTAAAACACTGAAACACATAGTAATAACACTGTAAATGCAATTTTACAAATGGAATGTCCACACAGCAATAATACAAAGAAGAGCACTGCAAAAGCTAAGAAAAACAACAAAATCTTCTGGTAAACCAAGCATGTTTTAGATATGGTAGTGGCTTGAAGATTCCACATTACTGTGTGGAGGTACATGAACACAGGCAGGTTTTCAGTCAGATGATGTTTTCGTTTAGGTCTGAAGACTTGTTACACATCTAGTTGTTTTAATGGAAGTCGTAAATTCATCTAAAGTTTGGTGACATAACTGGAACAGGAAGCATCTCTTGCAGCACTGTTTGACTTTGTGGTAGCCAGAAAAAGTTTTTCACTGGATCATAACTCTCTGCGCAGTGAATACTGTTGAATGATGTTTTTTACAAAAGGGCAATTACTTTAGTTTCAAATAAAATTATGGGCTATGTCTAGCTGGGTGTAGATAAGATGTGATAGTTCTAACCACTGTAGATTTTTGACTGTGACACAGTGGCAACTCCTATATGAGAGATTTGTGCGAAGTTTGCTACTTTGTTGTAGCATGCCTTTAACTTTGTTTACTGTGTGGTTTACAAGTTTGCATATATGGCTGATGCATATTGGAATGTTGCAAGGAGATAGGACTGGGCAATAGCTTTCCTTGTTTCATCTGCTAAGTGTGGATTTAACTAGCTGACAAGTCACATTTTTTATGACTTGCTGAATGTACTGACTAAAGTTTAGATTTTCATCTACAGTTACATGTAGTACTTTAGCTTTTTACTATATTCTGATATATTATTAAAAGAGTGCTTGAATTGCAGAGAATTGTTTGGGTGTGAGTGACATAAATTTTCTTTTCTTAGGCTTTAGGGGCCTGTACGGGGCTTCTAGATTTTGCAAATAGTGATGTAGTGTCAAGCCTGATTATAACTGGCTATAGGGGACTTTATGCAATGCCTGATTAGCTGTGTTAACTCCTAGGTTCAAAGGTTCATAGGAGGTTAATAGGCTACTGCCCCTTGAGCCCTTATAAGCCTAGCCATGTTAATCCCGAGTTGCCACAATTTTCCTTGGTTAGATGGACATAATGGTTAAGGTCATGTACAAGGGACAAGGTTTGATCCTAACCTCTCACCAATGCCTGTTTGCATGTCCTCCCTGTGTCTCTGTGGGGTTCCTCGCACTTCTGAAAAACATACTGACTATTTACATCTCAAACTCACCAATGAATGGAGTTGTGGGCAGCAGCACAGACTCTACATGGTGCCCTACATGGGGAAGGGTTGTACAGACCAACCGCTTTGGGCATCAACTGTGGTGCGTAGTATCCTCAAGATAGGAGAACATGGAGCAGAGGCTGTGAGCCATGGTAGGGCTAGCCACTCAATGGTGTAAAATATGGCTGTCGATAATCAGACATGTTGACTAATGCTACCAAAATGGGCATGGGTAGTTACTGGTGATAAGTGGGTTGAGGACCTGGCCTACTCCGACCTATGAAAATGCAGAAACGAATAAATCTCTTGTTAAAGGGACTTTCAGAAACTGTATGTAATATATGTTTAACATTTATATATACAATTATTTAAAATTTAAAAAATAAATAAATACTGAATATGATGTTATGAATTAATAAAATGTAAAAAAATCTATTCCATCAATGTGTCTATGTATAAATAAACCTTTAAAAAACCCTATAGAAAAACATTTAGACTGGTATTTATGTAAATGTATCTATTCATATATATATATATATATATATATATATATATATATATATATATATATGTTTGTGCATAGATTTTCTTGAACTGCATGTGTCTAATTAATATAAGCTACATATAATACAGTATATACACAATTTTATTCCTATGTAATGCCTTCAGTTTCAATACTGAGGTGATTGAACTGCCCTCATTTATTCCAGGCCACATATCTGCTTGTGTTCTTATTTGCCACTTCAATTCTTTAAATTCTAAGTTCAGGCCCCAAGGTCTCCTATCTTCTATTTCCACATGGTCAATCACAATAAAAGAAAACTAGTGATCTTTATACTCATTGATATGTTTTGCTAGTGCATTGTTAGACTTATTTTTCTTTATAGCATATTCATGCTCATATATTCTTTGGGCTAAATGTATCTGTTTTCCCTATATAGAAGGTTGAGCTTGAATTACGTGTAGCTAGATATATGACAGCTTTTGATTTACAATTGTATTTACTATGTAAATAAAACTTCCCCTTTCTAACATGAAAAGATTCACCTGTTTTAATTTTGTGGCACCAATGACAAGTCCCACATTTGATCATACCTATATTGGCATAAGTGGGTGAATTGTTTGCATGATTTAAAATTTCCTTGAAACTTCTGCCTTTCCTATAGACTGTTTTAGGTTTTTCACTGATCGGATTTCTGCAATGAGGGTCCTCCATTAGAATAGTCCAATTATCAACTATTATGTCTCTAATTATATTATGTTCCTGAGACAATGTAAGCACTAAAGCTCACAAAAGGTAAGTCTCTCTTGTTGACCCACTTATTACATCATTATTTAGACTGACATTACTAGTATCAAGTAAGTTACTTGAATTATATACTATGCTTTGTTTATCTAAAATAGGTTTAAAATATCCATTCAATCTCTTGATGGTGACTTCTTGTATTAAAGTGTCAACTAAAGCTTCTGGATAGCCTCTATTAAGAAACATGTCACGTAAAAAATTACATTCTTCTTCGAATTGATCAAACTTAGTCACCATCCGGGCTGCCCTTACTAGTTGTCCTTTGACAATGGACTTTTTCTGGTGTTCCGGATGGCAACTACTGTAATGCAAGAAACAATTAGAGTAAGACTCCTTTCTGTGAATAACTGCTATATAAGCTTGATTACTACTGTCTTTCATGAGATGTACATCCAAATAATTCATATATTTCTTGTTAATGTCCCATGTAAATTTCAGGAAATCACTAGTAGTATTTATATATGTTAAAAATTCATTCAACATATCAAATGTGGGGTAAATCAAAAGCTGTCGTAAATCTAGCTACATGTAATTCATGTTCAACCTTCTATATAGGAAAAACAGAGAGACATTTAGCCCAAAAAATATATGAGCACGAATATGCTATAAAGAAAAATAAATCTAACAATGCACTAGCAAAACATATCAATGAGTATAAAGATCACCAGTTTTCTTTTATTGTGAGTGACCATGTGGAAATAGAAGATAGGAGACCTTGGGGCCTGTACTTAGAACTTAAAGAATTGAAGTGGCAAATAAGAACACAAGCAGATATGTGGCCCAGAATAAATGAGTGCAGTTCAATCACCTCAGTATTGAAACTGAAGGCATTACATAGAAATAAAATTGTGTGATATATACTGTATTATATGTAGTTATATTAATTAGGCACAAACATATATATAAATGAATAGATGCATTTACATAAATACCAGTCTAAATGTTTTTCTATATGTTTTTTTAATGGTTTATTTGTTTATTTATACATAGACACATTGATGGAATAGATGTTTTTACATTGTATTAATTCATAACATCATATTCAGTATTTATATATTTATTTTTTAAATTTTAAATAATTGTATACATAAATGTTAAACGTATATTATATACAGTTTCTGAATGTCCCTTTAACAAGAGAGTTATTCATTAAGCACATTATATTTAGGTATTTGATTCTACTATTTTTATTGTTAGTTGCATCTTTTAGTTAAAATGTAGTACAGTATGTTATAATTAGCAGGATTGTGGGCATAATTGAATAACAATGTTTTAAATGAAGCAATTCACACAATATAAAAGGAAGTGATGTCATGCTTATAAAATTGTCTGAGGAAGTTCAACAAGGTTTAAACGAAAGCGCTTATGGATTATTGTGGATTATTTTTTATTTTATTTGAAGTAATAAAGTGTGTTATTTGGTGCAAAACTGAAGGATTCGTCTTTTCAGCTTTGTGGGTCCTCGTTCGTGTTGTTTCTGCATTTACGTAGTTGGTTTACCGTTTGTTTTCACTACTCTGACCTATGCAAGGGACCCATGCTAATGGTGGGAGGGGTGTATGTGCCCCTATTGACCAGTGTGTGTGGCTACCATAAATCCCAGCAGCCTTGGGTCAATAAACTATTGGCCGGCTGGTGTCTAGTTGCCCAGCTTGGTTACCTGGAATAGCTCATTGAGCAAAAGCTGGATGTAAAACCAATCAACCTGCCAAACATGATGTCAGAATTGCTACACTTAATGTAGATTCACTGACAGGATGCAGCTTGGAAGTGAATGACCTGATGATACTGAGGAGGTTGGACATCCTATGTACTCAAGAGACAAGATGGAAGAGTAATGCAGTGAAGCCACTTGGCTTGGGATCCAGAGTCTCCTACTCAGGAGGAAGACAGGCTAGAAATAGTGTGGGAATTGTGGTACAAGAAAGGCTACAGAACGCAGTGAGGGATATCATCAGAATTAATGACAGACTCATGGCAATCAGACTCCAGTGTAATGATAGGACAGTATTCATAATCTCAGCATGTACCCCGCAGCAGGGTTGTGATAGTGAGGAAAAGAGTGCATTCAGACAGCAGTTGCAGGACCTACTAGTTAAAGCAGGACAACATGAATTGGTGTTAATAATAGGTGACTTTAATGCACATATCAGGACAGACAGAACAGGATATGAGTACTGCCTGAGTCCACATGGCCGGGGCAACAGGAATAAAGAAGGAGACTCACGGAGTATCCATGTAGTAGGCTCATAGATTAGTACTAGTCTAACTGCCCTTGTGAGCCATTTTAAGCCTAGCCAATTA
Source organism: Protopterus annectens (assembly GCF_019279795.1). Taxonomy (NCBI): domain Eukaryota; kingdom Metazoa; phylum Chordata; order Ceratodontiformes; family Protopteridae; genus Protopterus; species Protopterus annectens. Next base: position 532,146,800 of record NC_056732.1, on the reverse strand, counting down.
CCCTATGGGAGAACCAAACCCTGAACCTTGTATTTGGAAGGTAAACACTTTAACTATTATGCCAAGCTCCCACCCCTATGCCAACCTCCCATCCCTCCCAGGCCATTCTGTCTGGCAAATGGCTTGATAGTAGCCAACACATGGTTCAGAAAGAGACAGTCACGGGATCATATAAGAGTGGCTAACATGCAACTCAGATATACTTCCTCCTAGTAAGGAAAGGACACAGGAGTAGAATTGATGATTACAAAGTCATTCCCAGTGAAACATTCAGCCCACAGCATTAGGGTTACCACCTGTCCTACTTTGAGAGGGACAGTCCCTCTTTTGGCAGTTGTGTCCTGACAAAAAATATTAAAAAGGGCAAATGTCCTGAGATTGTAGGACATAATTATATCCCATATTTTATGTAATAGTTGCATAAAATAGCTATTTCTGTATCCAAAATACCTAAATTTTACAAGAAACATTATAAGCAACTAAACCGCTACAAGAATAAGCTTTTATTTAGGAAAAAAAGTTAAGTTATATCCTTTGTACTGACCGTGGGTATGTGCTGGCCTGTAAAATCTGATGTGTGTCCCGAAAATGTCCCACTTTGGCCATTTGAAAAGTTGGCAACCCTACACAGCATATGCCACTGGTTGCCACAATCATCTGCAAGCAGTAGTCAGAGAAGGCTCTAAGGTCAACAGACACCAGGTTGAAGACCTGGAAATTGACTGGAGAGAAAGTACAGCAGTTTAAAGAATTACTCAGGGCTATAACATCCCAAGAAGAGGAGGAAATAGGTGGAGTTTAAAAAGAATGGCAGCACCTCAAAACAGCATGTCTGAGGACTACAGAATAGATATGTGGTCAAGCCAGTAATGGAAATAAGGTACATAAGGAAAGCTGGTGATGGAATACAGAAGTCCAGGAAGTCATCAAAAGAAAAAAGGCATGCAGGAAAAAGTGAGAGATAAAAAAGACTGACCACACTAGGAAGGAAAACTGCTTGGCTATCAAAGAAGCTAAGAAAGGAGTTGCAATAGCAAACCATAGGACATTAGAGCCACTCTACCAGCTTCTACAAAGTGATGAAAAGACAAGTAGCGTTCACGAGACAGGATCCACTGAATTAAATTTAACGCACTTTATTAAAACAAGCGTTTTCGCCTCTGCTCCTACAGAAGCTTCATCAGAATACAGGAAAAAGCGCCAAAATTTCCAAGCTTTTAAGCCCTTACTAGGCAACATGATGTCACTTCCTTGGAAACACACATCTTGATTTAATAAAACAAGAATTAAAAAATGTAAAAGCAATCATGCCCATAATCTATACCAGCATGTTTGGACAAGTTAAAAAATTCACACAAATAAATCTGCCCTGAAGCAAGCCTCAAAACGGGCAGTTACAAAATTCTATTTAAAGGGAATAAAATTAATAACCATAAGCCAGATCTAAAAGTTCATCCTTAGTTTTAAGGAGCACTAATGTACTCTATCCCAATAACCTAATTATTATGTATTAAATAAGGAACAAGTGTTCTTTAACAACACAAATGTATTTAAGCTAAAAAGGTTTTACTTTTAATACAATTATTTTAATACTATTATTTTACCATTAACCCAGTATCCTATCTCAGATAACTTCTGTACTTTAAAATAGAGGAAATATTACAACACTCATTCAGCCCAGGTTCAGAAAAGGCATCCAGTAAAATTTGCCACTCCAGCTCCCTTGTTTCTAAAACAAGGGGCTGGGGGCGACCCCTAATCCCCAATATAACATGGTCAATCCCCATGAAATGGAAACTATGCCCTGTATGACTCAAAATATGTTTCGATAAGGCATTATCACATCTCTTATTTTTTATTGCATAACTATGCTGGTAAATGCGGTCCCGTAACCTGCGGTCCGTCTTCCCTATATAAAACACAGGGCAACAATCACAGAAAGCAGCATAAACAACAGATTTTGTATTGCAATTTATCTTATGGTTGATAGTATATTTCTTGTCCCTGATAGTGAATGAACTCCCTATTTTTAAAAATTTACACCAATTACAGGCGCCACAAATTGATGTACCATTTTGTCTAGTAAAGGAGTTTACCAATCTACTCCTCTGAAGGAGTTCTTTTAGGTTAGAACCCCTCTTAAATACAATAGCAGGGTGGGTGCCCAGTGTGTTTAATAGTGTTAAGTTATTCTGGATAAAATACCAGTTCTTTCTAATGATAGAACACATATCCCCCGCGAATCTATTGTATGTTATGACTAAACTTGTCTTAAAATCAGTTCTGTAAGGAGAGTCTTCAGTCATAGTATCAACAACAGAAGTAACATTGGCACTAAGGCATGACATAGCTTCAGTCAATTGGACAATATCTTGTTCATTGTAATGAAGTAAGGGTTGGTAAAAACCATTATCCCTTTTAGAAGAAACCTCATCAACTAAACTTTCAAACAAATCTTCAGGGTACCCCCTGTTAGTGAACATTGCTTTCAAGGTAGCACATTCACATTTAAATGCTTGACCCATGCTACACATACGGACCGCTCTAACCAATTGCCCCTTAACAATTGATCTCTTTTGCTTCAGTGGATGGTTACTGGAAAAGTGCAAAAAAGAGTTGCAATAAGTTGGTTTCCTAAAAATGGATGACTGAAACCGGTTATTGCTCAAATCTTTTACCAACTTCACATCAAGATAATCAATTTCACTTTTTGAAAAGTGATAGGTAAATTTTAAGAATGAAGTAGTCTCATTCATGTAATTGATTAGGTCCACTACAACCTCTTCACCCCCTTGAATTAGAATAAACACGTCATCTAAAAAGCGCGTGTAAAATTTTATAGTATTTTTAAACCGGGGGTTATTGAGAAGAAATGTTTTCTCCCAGTAAGCGACAAACAGATTCGCTACGCTTCCCCCACAAGGGGAGCCCATGGCAATCCCTCGTTTCTGGAGGTAGTAACGATTGTCAAAGATAAAGAAATTGGAAGACAAAATGATGTCCAATAATTGAGTTACGACAGCTATGTCGTCCCTAGGGGCATCAAAACTCCTCAACATCAACTTGACCCATTCAACCGCTTCCTGGTGTGGTATAGAGGTGTAAAGGTCAACCACATCGATGGTAAGGAAGTTAAGTGATGGGTCGAATTGGATATCATTGAATGATTTCAAAAAAGACCAAGAGTCTTTACAAATTTCAGGGATTAACCGCAGATATTTAGAAATAATGCTGTCGATGAGTCTAGAACATGGATGAGTGATTGAACATCTCCCATCCACTAGTGCTCACATCGGTGGGTTTGCCAAGTCTTTGTGGATTTTAGGGATCCCAAACATGACCGGCACTTTAGGAAATGAGATGTTAATAAAGTTATAGGTATCAATATCGATCTTACCTTCAATGAACAAATCCCTAAAGTACCCTTTAATCCTGTTATGGGATCCTACCATCTCATTCAAGGAAGAGCTTTCATAAGCAGGGGAGTTCAACACAGACAACATCCTGTTATTATAGTCAGCTTTATCAAAGATGACTAAACCCCCTCCTTTGTCAGGTTTTATGACCCTCACTGACAGCCCACATAAGTTGTTTAAAGCCATCATTTGGTCAAAAGAGATGTTACTCCGATTATCAAACCATTTGGTAGAATCGAAAAGCTGTCTGAAGTCAAGTTCACAAACACTCTCAAAGATGTGCAAATTGGGGTGCAAGGGGGGGTTAAATGTGCTCAATAATTTAAGTGTAGAACCTTCCCTGCAAGTTTCATTATTGAAAAAACTTTTAGATTTAATCTACGCACAAAACATTTCAAGTCTATCAGTGTTTTAGAAAGACTCAACCTCTGATCTGGAAAAAAAAAGAGAAACCATTAGCCAACAATTCAATCAAATTGCTATCTATAGTGATGTTTGAAAAGTTATAAACTTTAAAGTCTTCTTTGGTGTTAACCAAGATAGCAGGCTGACCATGGTCAAGTAAAGTAGCACAATCGTGTCTGTTTACTGCTTCTGTTTGTTCCAGTTCTTGTAATGTTGTTGGCGGTTGTTCTTGCCCCCTAAAAAAGGCCTCTGTTGAGCCCTATAATTAGGGATGCCATTGTTGTTTTGGTAGTTAGCTTAAATTCTACTGCTCCTCCTTAATTCCAGGGACGAAGTCCCCTCCCCCCCATCGTCTGGGAGATCACCATTGTCCATAGAATCATCTGGAATGTCTTTAGAGGCCGAAACACCTCTATTGTTGTTCCCTTTGTTCTGGTTGTCGCTACTGTGTTTATTTTTAAAAAGGTTAGGATAGGCAAGACAATTTTGATAAGCTTGTCTATCTCTAAGCAGTTTTTTTGTTTTGTTAGATTTTAATTTCAACAACAGAGCATCAATACTCGAAAAAATACGGTTGTAGTCGTACTTGTACTGTATAAAATTAATATCAGTCTTTATAGTCTCGTCAAGTTGGCTAGTTTCAGTCAAAAGGGAACTAATGTGGTTGGAATAATGTTTAATCATTAGTTCCAACAGCTCCAGACCATGCCTATTAAAAAGAGCCATTAGATCCTCAGAGAAAAGTGAATCCTGGAATAGCCCAGTCGGTGAAAAAGTGTTCCTCAACCCTTTAGGGATGATTTTTTCAGATAAACATTGCTTAAAGTAAGAAACCTCTAGTTGCAGCTTCTTAATCTTTAACATTTTACCATCAAGAATTTTTAGTTTGTCAGAAATATTATCGATAATGTTACCTGCAACATTAGACCCAGAGACCGGTGGACCAAGTAGTAGAGAAGAGCCAAAAGATAAGGCATCCAAGTTCCCAGCCCATTCAGCAAAAAGTGGCACACCAATAAGCCCAAGGTTGTTGTTCAAAACAGGACCAGCCGAATTTGGATCCGTAGAGGCAGAATCAGTGTCAGAAAAACGACCGACATGGTTTCCATCTATAGACCCTGTTGTACAGCTCCTGTTGTGGTTATCGTTGCAGGCAAACATTTCGTTCATCCCTGATGTCACACCACCTCTCAAATCAGGAGGTGTATTCTCAAAAGTTGCACTACCTACTGTAGTGCGCAAGCAAGGAGGCTGTCCAGCTGGTATAGCCAACAAACTTTCGTTCAGTGAGGGGTTACTTACAGCCAAAAGACCTGGATTATTACCCCGTAATGTTTGCGCTTCATTCCTTTCGATGTTCTCCAAGCGCGTATTCATAACTTCAAGCCACTGAGTGAGCGTCAAAAGAAGCGCTTGTATACCCAATGGGTCATCAGTATTGACAGCATTCTCAGACCCAAAAATGTTAGGTGTCCTGGGACTCGTCACAACGCCAGACGACATACTGTTGAATTAGAAAACAAGAAAAACTGATGAAAAGACAAGTAGCGTTCACGAGACAGGATCCACTGAAGCTTGGACAGCTTCTACAAAGTGACTCAGTAGGTGGCACAAAGAAACTATATTAAGTTGCAAGATAAAGAAGATAGTCAGACACCCTTTAGAAGGGATGCCAGCAATGACCTGCTCACCAGTCCACAGGACATCAAAGGCAGATGGAAGGAATATTTCCAGCAGCTTCTGAATGAAGAAAACCTCTCAGAAGCTGTAGTGCCCCAGAAACAGCCTACAATGAGAGAAGAAGAGGAGCCCACCTTAGAAGAATAAGAACAGCACTAAGGAAGATAAAGTCAGGGAAAGTAGCAGGCTCAGATTAGGTCACAACAGATATGATACAGATGCTGGCTGAGATAGGGGAGAAATGGCTCCTTTGGGTACTCATAACAGTGTGGAGAGAAAGATCTATCCCAGATGACTAGAGAATAAGCATACTCGTGCCAGTGTACAAGAACAAATGGGACATCCACAACTGTGGGCAGTACAGAGGCATCAAACTCCTGTCACACTGCATGAAACTTCCGGAGAGGATGATTGATAAATGGATACTCAGAGTCTTCATACAGTCCAGAGAGGAATGTTTCAAGTCATTCACCCCAACATGGACTATGACAGAGTGATAACAGTACTTGTTGTTGAGTGACTTAAGAGCATACGTGATTTGATGGATCCTGGCACCTGAGCTGCTGACTGTGACCTTCTCTTTGTCCAACCTGGTGAGGGGGACATCTGTGTGTCTCACTACAGAGTCACCTATGACTAAGATATTATGTTTTGAGGTGTTCCAGGCAGATGAGTTACAGAAGAGGAAGATCCCATTTGGGTCCATCCTTGCATGAGACCTCAGTATCATCTGGTGAGATGGCATCCAATGGGCAGAAGAGCATTTCCTTTGAGGATGTCAACAGAGTGTTTGAAGGAGCAGCATCTACAGATGATGGCAAGATCTTGGAAGACCAGAATCAGGTGAAAGGAAGAGGAAGAAGGTTCCAAGGAAAGGGGAGAAGGAATTAAACTGTCTAGCGGGGCAGGTTAAGGTATGTTCTGCTCGGCTAGTTAATGATACTTTCCCGGAGAACCGAGAAGTGAATTTGGTGTGACAGAGTGTGAATGACATTGATTTTAACCCTCCCTTGGTTTATTTTTCATCTGAATGTCGTGCTTTTCCTGGCACGTTTGTTCTAAGGGACATGATAAGGATTGAAGCAAACAACATAAATAAGAGCTTTGATACTGTAAATCTTTCCAATTTGGTGTTGTCTGAAGTAGCGACAAGTGTTTTGCTTAAGGGTCCTAAATATATACCAACATTTCTTCTTTCATTAGTTGAATTCATTAATGAAATCAAAGTGTTTTGTAGAAAACTAAATTTGAGAGTGTTTTTTGGCACTAAAGAACAACACCATTTATAGTGGAGTGAAGCAGATACCCTGCATGATTTAAATAATGATATTACAGAAGACTCTTTGTTAGATATTTCTCTACCTGACAATCCATTTGTTTTTTGGGACTCTGATAATGACTGTGTGGAAGACATGTCTGAAATGATTAGTGTAAGTGCTTGTTTTTTAACTGGGTATGGAAAACTAAAAATACCCAAGGTGCCCTATACTAGTTTATTTGTACCCTCAATGAACATAAATGCAATCACTGTTTTTGAATGTGCACTTTGTAAACAGATAGAATTTGCATATCCCAAGTATATATCAAGCTGTAAATTATGGAATTTGAGTAAAGAGCAATGGTCAGCTCTTAAACAGTTAAGTACTGTTACCGGCCAATATGCATTCACACAGGCAGATAAGGGTGGGAACTGGGTAATTTTGAACAAAAGAGAGTATAACAACATGGCCTTGGAATTATTGTTAGATGACAAGGTTTATAAAAAGTTGTCAAGTAATCCAATAAAAGAATTTAATGGGAGGTTGTTAGAGTTATTAGAAAGAGGAGAAAGACTGGGATTTTTTGGTTATGGGGATGTTAAAAAGGTATATTTGAAACACCCAAAGGATGCCAGGTTTTTTGTTATTCCAAAAATTCAAAATTTAATGACTAAACCCCCTGGTAGACCGATAGTCCTGAGGGTGGGTTCCTTTTCACAGAACATAGACATCATTTTGGATTCCCAGTTAAAGGTATATATCTCCCTAGAGCGCAATCATATATTAAAATACCTCTCATGTGTTGGAAAACATAAAGAAGATTCATTGGGACCCATGCCTTTATCTTGCCTGTGTGGATGTCAAGTCTTTGTACACCAACATCAATATCGAGATGGGCTTAGAAACAGTGGTTAAAATGTTGGGTGAAGGACCAAAAACCACTTATATTTGTCAGTTGTTAGAATTTGTTTTAATCCATAATTATTTTGTCTTTGAAGGTGATTATTATTTTCAATTGGAAGGAACTGCAATGGGGGCGACCTTTGCTCCATCTTATGCAGTTTTGCTCATGGCACATTTTGAAAACATGTTTGTGTATATTACAGATTTTTTCAAAGACCATGTGATTATGTTTGAAAGGTTCATTGATGATTTGATTTTTGTGTGCAGGGGGGAGATTGATGAATCTGATCAATTCATGAAATTACTTGGTCGGAACACTTATGGCTTGCAATTTACTTATAGAACCAGTAGGAACAGAATGCAATTCTTGGATGTTGAATTTTATGTAGATGAAAGGGGTATTTTGCAGTACAAACCATTTCATAAGGATACGGCCGTTGATAGCTTTTTGGAAGCTGGTAGTGCTCATCCTGGTCATTTGATAATAATCCCTTCCCTATGGTGAGTTTAGGAGAATTATGACCAATAGTTCTGATAAAAAGATGTTGGAAAGGGAATTTGATCAGGTTAAGAAAAGATTATTAAAGTGTGGATATAGTATGGAACGTATAGGTGAGGCCCTAAACAAGCTGAAAAGGAACACAGGTTATAAAAGGAAAAGTAGTGATCCTATTCAACATAAGAAGCTTATTAGGAAAAATGAAATGGAGAAGGCTGGTGTCGAACCCCTTTTCTTTGTGAACAAATTTTCTCCCCTTTCTGAAGTACTTAGGGGGTTAGTGAATGACCTTTGGCCTGTGGTTTGTAGGGATGAAGTAGTAGGGAAATTATTCTCTGAGAGAGTTACCTTTTCGTATGGTTGGTTTAATAATTTAAGAGAGCTATTAAAATCAAGAAATAAAGTTGATTTAGTCAAAAGAAAGGGAGTATTTCCATTTGGGGTTTGCAAAGTGTGTGATAAATTAAAGAATGTTGATGGACGGACAATAAATGGGAATACTTTTTTGGTTAAAAATGAGTTTAGTTGTAATTCGTGTGGTGTAGTCTACATCATTGGATGTGGATGTACACCTTGTAAATGGTATGTGGGACAGATAAAAAGAAAGGTGAAACTAAGGATATTGGAGCACTTGGGTGATGTAAGAAATAAGAGGTTGGATAGCCCAGTGGCTCAACACTTTTGCGACACACATGTGGGTGGTATAGATAGTTTTTTCTTTAGTGTACTAACAAAACCCTTTGAAGAACATTCTATGGGGGAGGGGGGTGAATTTAAATGGAAGTTGATCAAATTAGAAACTAAATTAGTAGTATATTTGGGCACTTTATACCCTAGGGGTCTCAATTTGGATATTGATTGGGGGACTTAGATGGTTAATTCAGTCAATGGAGCTTACCTTATTTTATAGAACAGACTTGATGGCTAGGTAAAAAGCAATGAATTTTGGATTAATAAATTAATCAATTAATTTGAGATATAAGATTAATATATAATAGTAATAAAAATACATGAGCAATAAAATGAAGTTAAGATTTTTAAAAAAAGTTTACATTTAATAAATAAGTTTATAGAATTTATATTATGAATAAATATTTATAATAGAGTTTCAGGGGGAGGTTGAAATGTTCTTTTTCATGTATTTTTTGATATATAAGTAACTATGATGTTTGAGGAAACATGGAAATGTGTCATAATAATGTGTAGTAGAAGTGATGTTTTAAAAAAATGTCACTTGGGAATTTTATTCACTCTGTGTGGTGTTAATTTGTTTAATATATTTATGGTGTATGATAATGTGGGGGTATATCTTTAAGCTCTAAGCTGTGTAATTATTTAAGAAATTTGTTTATTTGCTTAATTACTTAATTGAATTAAGATGAATTAATGTGGAGATGGAATATAAATGGCTGCTGGGATTGTATTAGGTTATTCCGTTGAAGACCTATGAGGTCAAGGTACCAGGATGAAGTGAATAAAGAAAATTGGCAGCTACAGCAGTGCTTGGTGTTTTTTTGTTTGAGGAGAATTCCTAGCTCCCTTTGGGAGCTTGTGTGGTCTGGTGTTTGTACCTTCTCTTTGTCCAGCCTGGTGAGGGGGACATCTGTGTGTCTCAGTATAGAGTCACCTATGACTAAGATATTATGTTTTGAGGTGTTTTGCCTTAGAATGTAATATGGGAGAAGAGCAGTTTGGATTCAGCCCAGGATGCAGCACAACTTAGCCAATATTTGCAGTGAGACAGATAGTTGAGAAGAAGCTAGAAATGAGGAAAGAGTCTAACTGGGCATTCCTAGACTTGGAGAAAGACTATGACAAAGTCCCAAGAAAGCTGATTTGGGAAGTACTGCAGTGGTTCAAAGTCCCAGAAATATTGGTAGAATTAGTGTAGGCTATGTACAAAGATCTAATGACTCAAGTACGAACAGTGTTTGGTCTCACAGAGGGGTTCCCAGTGAGAGTGGGTGTGCACCAGGCTTCAGGGTTGAGCCCACTTTTCATACTGATGGTGGACTACATTAGCAAACAAGTCAGAGGGGGGCAGATCAATAAAGTTGCTGTATGCAGATGACGTGGCATTACAGGCAGACGTTGAGCAAGAACTTCAGCAAAAGGTAGAGGAATGGAATGCAAAACTGAAGGCATATAAGGATGAAACTAAGCACAGATAAGACAATGGTAATGACAGCAAATTAGGGAAATCAGAAGAAACTGAGAATTGAGATAGAAGGGAAGATAGTGATACAGGTAAATATCTTCAAGTATCTGGGATGAGTGGTCGAGGAGAGGGGAAGTCTGAATGTAGAGCTCAAAGCTAGAATCAGAGGGGCTGTAGCCAAATGACATAGAGTGTCAGGTGTAATGTAGGACAGAAGAATGCCAAAGAAGCTGAAAAGTAAGGTGTACAAGACAGTGGTGTGACCAGTACTACTGTTTGGTACAGAAACCTGGGCAGTAAAGGCAGAGCAGATGAGGAAGCTAGAGGGTGTTGGAAATGAAATACTTGAGAAGGGTGGTAGGATGCACACTGTGTGACAGTTGAAGAAATGATGACATAAGCTCAGAAGCCAGAGTAGCTCCAATTACAGAAAATATCAAAGAGAACAGATGATGATGGTTTGGATACATTTGCAGAAAAGGAAAAGACAATCTGGTAAAGAACATTTGGAAAGTACAGGAAGAAAGCAAGAGGAAATGAGGATGTCCAGCAAAGAGGTGGATGGATTTTGTGAAAGAAGATCCGTGGCAGTCAGGCATGAGTGTCAAAGAAGGCAGGAGTGTGGCAATCAATCAAGAGAGATGGCGATAGTTAACACGACACTGCGACCACATAAAATGGGAAGAAGGGGGCTGATGTTGACAATAAAAGGATGGACATAATTCGCAGAGTGAGGCTATGATCATCACTGACTAAACCTGTCCACAAGGAACATTGGTGCCATCCCTGGGGTGAATTTGTGGTCTCCCATTCATTTGTCTAGCTTGCACTTGAACAGCTCTGAGAGGAGCTCTGCTTCACATGAATTGGATGTTTATTTCAGAGAAGTGTCAATCTTTGGGAGATATAGCTGTCTCTCCAGCATATTCTGTTTATGTCACAGGCTAGGTTAAGATCCCAAGAGTGAGTGACTCTTGTGCCATTTGACTTGCAAATGTGCAGCAATTCCATCAGGGCAGGTTCGGTTACTGACCTATAGGCCAGGCACAAGTCGCCTCTCAGCAGCCTATAAGATACAGAGTACAGTGACAGGGGTTTCAGTCTATCCATATAGGTCATGGTTTGGAGACTCTGTATTTTCTTGGGGAGAAACCTCTGTGGTCTCTCCATCTGCTGTAGGTGTCTGGTAAGGTACATGCATAAGGGAGCATTGTACTCTATTAATGGTCTGGGGCGGCCATGGTGGTGCAGCAGTTATCATTGCCACCTCACAGCAAGAGGTTCTCTGGTTTGATCCTTGGCTGGGGTGTCTTCTGTGTGGAGTCTGCATGTCCTCCCTGTGGTCAAGTGGGTTTCCTCCAGGTGCTCTGGTTTCTTCCCACATCCTAAAGACATTCTGTAGGTGGATTGGACACTCTAAATTGGCCCTAGGTGTGATTGTGTGCATGCGTGTGCCTTCTGTGGAAGGTTGGGTGCCGGGTTGGCAACTCGACACTGTAAAACTCCACTGACAATCATGAGTGGACAGGTGATCCACTGTGGTGACCCCTAACCCAGAAAAGCCAAAAGAAGAAGAAGTACTCTATTAATGGTCCGATGAGAGCTGAGTAAAGTGGAGTTATAACATCCTTAGACTTGGATGTGATGCCCTTACTTATGAGATGCGCAACGTAGAAGGCTTTCCTTACCACTGTGGAAACTTGGTGGTTGAAGTTCAGATTTCTATCAACCTGTGTTCCCAGATCTCACACCAGTGGGTTTAAACTGAGGGAGGTGCTGTCAATATTGTAATTAGCAAGGAATTCAGCTTTCCCAAAGGGGATAATAATGCACATTTTTGCATTTAGCTTTAGACTGTGGCTTTGGTACCAATCATTTATCTGTTAACCCCAATTTTAATATGTTAACATTGTTGGGGGATTTAATGATTGTACCCAATCTGTAATCATCAGCAAACTTGTTAAGCCAAAAATGTCTACTTTAGCCTGGAATTCTGAGAAATAGACTTCAAACAGTGAAGGGCCCAGCTCAGATCCTTGTGGCATGCCATTGATGATTGGTGTACTGGTAGAGGTGGAGTCACCAACTTTGACAGTATGTATTCTGCGGTGAGCAAGTTTGGATACCCATCTAATGACATAAGGGTTGATCCCCCACTGGGAGAGTGTCTCAATGATACCTGAGTGGGAGATTGTGTCAAAAGCCTTGGCTAGGTCAAGATAGGTGGTGTGCATTGTTTTACCTTCATCCAGGGCTTTGGTGACTTTCTCAAAGAAGTCTGCTAGGTATACTAAGCATGATCTACATTTAACAAAGCCAAACTGGGTTGGATCTAGAGTTTGAAGGCCTCCTATGTCCTTGTTGATAAGGCTCATGATGATTCTTTCCATAGCCTTGCAGATGAGGGCAAGTACAAATATGACACAGTCATTGTCCATGCTGGTGTGAACGACCAGAGACGTACCTCCCTGGACTACATGAAAAGAGACATAGAGGAGTTCTCTGATTATGTAGCCCAGGCAGGTATGACCCTAACCCTGAGCAGTATCCTTCCTTCACCAAGAATGATGCCACAATATAGAGACAAGATGATCAGCTTTAACAATTGGCTTAATGTCTGGTGTCATTCAAAGGGGATCCAGTGTCTGTCTGCCTGGGATGACATGCTTGACAAGCCACGCTGCTTCGCAAGGGACGGCTTGCACCTGTCACCCCTGGGATTCCGGATACTGGCTAAGGCTCTTGCCACCCCCATAGTGCCTTTTTAGGCAAGGCTCAAATTCTAAACCTACCACCCTAGAAAACAAAAATGGGAAGAAACTGAGGGTAATGCTGCTCAATGCCAGAGGTCTAAATCTCAAAATGCACGCACTCGAGGCCCTTCTCAGTATGGAGAACATCGATGTCTGTGCTGTAACTGAAACCTGGTTCAAGGCTCCTGAGAGCACCCGGCACTATTAGGTTTTACCTCATATCATGCCCGCCCCAAAACCCGGACCACACCACAAAAGGAGGGTGTATCCATATTCATAAAGGATACCCACACCTCCAGGTTGGTGGCAACGCATCAGCTTCGGAAACCATCCAGGTGCAACTAACCATAGGCAAAACTGCTCTACAAATTGTAGCATGCTACAGGCCACCCTCTCAAACTCAGGAACCCCACACAGCCTTCCTGAAGACACTGGAGGGTATAAATGTATCTCCAAACACCATCATATTGGGTGACTTCAACTACCCGAATATAGACTGGGAACATTACTCAAGCCCTAACTTTTTAGCCCAACGGTTCCTGGAGTTCATAAATTCAAATGCCATGGAACAGCTAGTCACTGTTCCCACAAGAGGAGAAAATATACTAGATCTCATTGTCACAAACATGGGGACAAAATGCTCCACACCGGAAGTATATCCCTCATTGGTGAGATCTGATCATAAACTAATCTCACTGGAAATCCACATCCGCCCCACCCCAAACAAAAGACCATAGTGAAGAACTTCTCTAAAGCAAACTTCACACTACTCAAGACTGGTGTGGTATCCTTCAAGGCCCCTGAGCCAGAGGAAACCACAACCCAAGCTGGAAGCCCTTACAAATGCCTTCTATGAACACCTCCAGGACTGCATGGATCAGGCAATCCCAAATAAAACCAAGACTCTTTCCACAAAGGGCAAACGTCCAGTCTGGTGGACCCCAGCCATTAACAAACTTTACAATAAGAGGAGAAAGCTATTACATGATAGAACAAAATCCATAAAAGGGAAGTCACCCTGATCATTATTAGTAAAAAATACGAGCACTCATAAAATCAACTAAGGCCAATTTTGAGAGAAAAATTGCCATGGATTCAAAGGAAAATCATAAGGCCTTTTTCAGCTATGTTAGGAACCTGGGTGGAAACTCCCAGATATGCTCAGAATTAGTCCAAAATGATACAAAAATCACTGAACCCACAGACATTGCCAACATACTGGCAGACAGGTTCAGTGCAAACTTCACCCTCTCCCTCCCTAAAGGAGAGATAACTATCCCAGCCGAGTGTAGCCTCCCGAACATCTCAAATGCGCAGGTGAAAGCTGCTCTCTAAAGCTAAAACACAGCATCAATGGGACCGGATGGTGTCCCCGGCTGTGTGCTACACGAGCTAAATGAGTAATTACACCCGGCATAAGGCAGCTGTTTAATCTCTGCCTTACCACAGGATACGTGTCCAAGGAGTGGCGTGACGGCAACTGTGGTCCCACTCCACAAAGGCGGACCCTGGTAATTACCGCCATAAGCTTAACAAGTCTAGCCTGCAAAGCTATGGAGAGGATCATAATGGAGCTCATAAACAAAGATATAGGGGACTTGCAGACATTGGACCCGACCCAGTTTGGCTTTGTCAAGGGAAGATCATGCCTTTTGAACTTGGTCGACTTCTTCAAACAGTCACCAAGGCCATTGATGAGGAAAGGCAGTCCATACAGCCTACCTTGACCTTGCAAAGGCCACAATACCCCACTCGGTATTGTAGAAAAACTTACCAGCTTAAATGTAAACCCATATGTCACAAGATGGGTTGCAAACTGGCTTAAGGACAGAACCCACAGGGTTAGAGTTGCTGGCGCTGTGTCAGACTCCAAGCCGGTCACAAGTGGTGTCCCACAGGGCTCGGTCCTTGGCCCCCTATTGTTTGGCATCTACTTCTCAGAAGTACAGGCCAACATGGGAGGACTTTGGCTGACAAAGTTTGCAGACGACTGCAAACTGGGCGCCATAGTGGAAAGTGTATCGGACAAGGATATCCTTCAGAAGGGACTCACGGAAACAGATAGCTGGTGCCAGAGCCATGGCCTGAAGTTAAACGCCAAAAAATGTATAGTCATACCCTTCGGGAAAAACAAGGTAACCCCAAGCTACCATATAGGTGGCAATCCACTAAGCACAGAAGAGGTTATCAGGGATCTGGGGACCCAGGTTGACAGTGGCCTTTCTTTTGACACTCATATTGCTAAAGTGGTTAGAAAGACCTTCTACATTGCCCACCTGATCATGAAGGGATTCACATCCAGATCTAGTGAGGTCATTGTTCCACTGTACTCTTCACTTATCAGACCAATGATCGAGTACAATGCCCCATTCGGGATGTATCTCACCCGACATCTGCAGCAATTGGAGAGACCCCAAAAGTTCCTCACCAAAAGGATAAAGGGACTCCAAAATCTGTCATATGCTGCCAGCTTGAAGAAACTCCAGCTCTATTCAGTCGCATACCGTCTGCTCAGAGGTGACATGTGCCTGACATACAAGGCCATGTCCAACCCGGAATTAATGGACATGCTCCGCCTTCAAAAATCCAAATCCACCAAAACCACTAGAGCAAGCGACTTAAACCTTAGCACGGCTATAAATAGGACGTGCTGGAGGGATAGATTTATCACTCAGAGACTCCCTATGCTGTGGAATAAAATCCCGGTCCATGTGAGGCAGAGCACCTCGCTGACTCTGTTCAAGAGAAATCTAGACCTGTGGATGGGAGATCGTAGGTTTACCCCGGGAATCATATCTGTGTCACTGCTGGACAGAGGCACAACAAACTAATGGGCACAGTATTTTTCATATAAAAATTTGGGCTAGGCTTATAAATGCCTTAGGGCAGATAGCCTAGTATAAACCTATGAACCTATGAACCTATGAGGCTGGTTGGACTTACGGCATTAGTTCCCAGGGTCAGTTAATGGTCCCCCTTTTTGCAAGGAGATTACTGTTGCTGTTCTCCACTCTGCTGGAACAAAGTCAGTTTTCAAGCTCTGGTTAAAGAGAACTTCAAGGAGTTCTGCTAGGTCCAGTTTTAGATTGCTTAGTAAGAAACCTGGGATGTTATCTGGTCCCATTGAGACCATATTTTTGGCATTGAAGAGTGCAGATATGACCTGATCTCTACAAATACTAGGCAAAGGACTGGTGTCAGGTATGCTTTAGGGTATGGCTGGTGGGAACAGGGGGGTGAAGTTTGCACCAACTCTATCAGCTCGAAGGTTGGCAATTTCCTCTGGTATAGTATGAGTGGTGCCATCCACTACCAGTTTGGCACATAGCTGGTCATTCCTTTTTTGATTTTGGATGTAGCTAAAGAATGCCTTATCATTATCCTTGGCTAATGATACTATCTGAGCTTCGTAGTTTACTTTAGAAGACTTTACAAGATTTCTGACTTGCTTGTTCAAGCTGTGGAGGGAGTTCTTCCTCTGCTGAGTCAGTTCCCTTTTGTTCTTAGACATCAGTTTCTTCCTCTTGTTATATAACCTGTTTAAACTTCAGGTTCAACAGGGTGGCTTGTTTTTTTGTGAGGACCTGGTTTTGATCTAGTCAGGTACAGCTGAATCTATATAGTTGTTTAAGTGTTTATACATGGCGTTTGCATACACCTTTGCCTAGGAGTCATTGTTGTCTGTGACTGTATTGTGGAGGGTATACAACTATTTACTACATCTCTTAGTAGGCTGTAGTTTTATTTGGAAAAGGTTTTCAGTTTTTTTTTTGCTCCTGTTGGGGTGTCAGGTCCAGTAGTTACTTTGATTAATGGTATGATCTCACCAGGGAGGGAATCACACAGGGGGGAGTGCAGTGACCTCTCCATGTTGGTGAGTACTATGTCTAGGACATTTGAGCCCCTTGTGGTTGTGCAGACTATCTGTTCCAGAGTATTTGTGTTGACAAAGTCCAGGAACCTCTGGGTTAGTATGTTATCGCTCATGTATGTCTTCCAGTTGATGGAAGAATAGTTGAAATCTCCAGTGACTAAGGTGCTGGTCTGTATGGTGAGTAACTCCAGTAAGTCCAGGTAGGTGTTGTGCTTTTCTTGGTTCATGGTGGGGGACCTATAGCTAGCAATGATGTGCTAAGGTACTTTGCCCATAGTAAATTGGACATGGAGTAGTTCGAGAGAGTCATACTATTTGACCACCCTTGCGGTGTACTCAGCCTTAATGAAGATGGATACACCCCCACCTTTGGTTCTTTCATGCTCATTTTGAGGTCTGAATTTGTGGAAGGCTTTGTAGCTTTGCACGGCCAGGGTGCTGTCTGCAGCCTTGAACTATGTCTCAGTGACCACATGGATATCAGCATCATCCAAGGTGAGGAGTGCTTCCAGAGAGTGCTGCTTCCCATTCAGTATCCAAGCATTAAGCAGCCAAACCTTTAGTTTGTCTTGAGTGGATTTTGTTACATCAGAAATGTTATTTTGACATTGCCTAAAAAGGCACAATGGGGGAAGCAAGCACCTTTGCCAGTATCCGGAAGCCTAGAGGAAAAAGGTGCAGACCATCTTTGGCAAAGCAGTCTGGCCTGTTGACCATGTCTTCCCAGGCTGACAGATACCGGATTCCCCTGGAGTGTCATACCCACCTGGGACACATAATCTGTGAGTTCAGTTATGTGTGTCTTCATACACTACAGAGAGGTAAGCATAAGTCATTCACCCCAACATGGACTATGACAGGGTCATATCAGTACTTGTTGTTGAGTGACTTGAGTGCATACATGATTTGACAGTTCCTAATACCTGACAGGCAGCTGCCCGTGACCTTCTCTTTGTCCAGTTTGGTGAGGGGGACATCTGTGTGTCTCACTATGAAGTCGCCTATGACTAAGACGTTATGCTTTGAAGTGCTTTGTCTTAGGGACTTATTTGCTGAGACACTGGTGTATGTGTTATTATGTGTAGTGGTTACTATTTGCATAACAGTGTGTGCAAGTGGCTTATATTTGGGAGATCTCTGATCTTTTGATAGGCTTCTAGTGAGTACCTCCACGTATGTGGGTTTATGTGTTGTGACCTTATTTTGTGTGAGAGGTGGTGTGTGTGTGGGAGTGTGTGTGTGTGTGTGTGTGTGTGTGTGTGTGTTTGTGCATTTGTGTGTGTGTGTGTGTGTGTGTGTGTGTGTGTGTGTGTGTGTGTGTGTGTGTGTGTGTGTGTGTGTGTGTGTGTGTGTGTGTGTGTGTGTGTGTGTGTGTATGTGTATGCTAACAACCTGTCTGATGTCCAGTTTGTTGTTATGTGGGAGAATTGATTCCAATTTCATAGTGTAATTACATCTCTCACATAGTGTATTTGTTTTAGGAGTAAATGGTTGTGAGTATACATAAGGCAATTACTACATTGCTTCAGGATGCCCATGTTAATCAGGCTAGCCAGAGAAATAATGGGAAACTGCTCGTACATTATAGTAGCTTTTTTTACAGTATGTACTATTAGAGAAGGGAGTGGGCTAGTTAGAATAATTTTTTTATGCTAGGACTAACAAAGGGGTTTGTTCTGTTGAAGGCTAGGGATGATAAGTGTGGCAACACTGCTCAGCGTGCAGCTGACTTGCCTGTAGTGCAGTAGGGATGCTTGGGAGAGTTCCAGTGACAGATGTCTAGGGAAACATTGTGTTTCAAGGCATTTGCATCTAAACAGGGGCACATTGTGCAGTAATGCTCAAACACGAGGTAGAAGTACAGGCACAAATAAACACTTTTAAGCTACTCTATCAATAGGAAAGCATATGATGAACCCTCCTCCAGCAATCCCCATCTCAAACAAGGCTGGAGCTACACTCTTCTACCACAAGGGTGTAGGGGAGCCCTTCTTAATGTAAGATGGCTGACATTTGCTCAGGTGTATCAATAACAGGCTAGATTCAGCAGATCTGAATCTAGGCTGCGCTATATAGGCTAATACTGCAGTTGAAATCAACTGCAGAAATGATGCAGTCACAAACAGTAAAAGGCAGAAGTAATGCAGCAGTTAGTTAATATACAGTTTAAAGAGCGCAGTAGAATCGCAACATATACTTATTTTCTTGTTTTTAGCCTTGTCTGCTTTGGATTTCAGCAGAAACACTCTGGACCTCTGGCAAAAGATGTCAAATGCAGAGCAGCTACAGTTAATTGAGTGCAAACCCAAAGCTAAAAATACAGGCAAAAATAAACACTTTTAAGCTACACTACCAAGAGGAAAGTACAAAATGAACCTTCCTCCAGCAATCCTCAGCTCAGACAAGGCTGAATCTACACTCTTCGGCCACAAGGGTGCAGTGGAGCCCTTCTAAATGTAAGATGGCTAGTTTAGTGTTCAAGTGTATTAATAACAGGGTAGATTCAGCAGATCTGAATCTATCTATGCTACCTAGGCTAACTGTATGGTTGAAATCAAGTTCAGAAAATGATGCAGTCACAAACAGTAAAAAGCAGAAATATAGCGGCAATTAGTTAAAATACAGTTTAAAAAGTGCAGTTAAGAAACAATTTAACCAAAGAAAAAAATGTGAAATGTGCATTCTGGATAATGTAAATGTCTATCTCTCACATAAAACAAAATCACCAGGTCAAGCAGATTTCTTAAAACAAAAAACAAAATGGAGCAGGTAAAACAGAAAGCAGCTCTGCCAGCAAGTCACAGACAAAAAAAAATATAGGTTTACTTTCCTCATCCAGCAGGGAATGACCAGCAATGCTTTAGGTTATGCTGGCTGGAAATATTTTTTAGAAAAGGCAAAGGCTCAGAAGTTTATTTTGTATTTAAGTATCACTCAAGAAACAAGTTAACCTATGAAAAAACATGTGGAATGTGCAGCCTGGATAATAAGTGTCTGTCTCTTACAAAGAACAAAAACACCAGGCTAATCAGATTTCTTAAAACAGAGAACAAAATGGAGCAGGTAAAACACCAAGCTGCTTATCAATAAGTCAAAGACAAAAAATATGGGGTTTACCTGCCTCTCCCAGTAGGGAATCACCAGCAGTGCTTTAGTTTATCCAGCTTGAAGTCTTTTTAGAAAAGACTGCACAATTAATACTTAGCATACTGTTAGTTTTAAATATATACTGACAGGTTATATTTGGGGAAATTAATCTGTCTGTAGAATGACTGGTTGACTTCTATGCTCACATTATGGTTTCTTAGGTGATTCACACAGTGTAGTGTGAATAATTGCAGGCAAAGTGTTTTGTTTTTTAAGGGACAGTTTGTACAATAAATACAATTATAATATATATATATATATATATATATATATATATATATATATATATATATATATATATATATATATATATATATATATAAAAGAAAGGTTATAATCAATGAGTATAATACGTAGTGTTTCTGGTAAAAAATTCTGTTAAAATTCACATGAATGGAAGTCTTATTTTAACAGGTATCTAGCTTAAATGCTGAAAGTTAAAAGTATGAGGATTATATGGTGAAATTAAGGCCACAAAACTGTGACTGCATGACCAGTTGTGTTTCAAGGCCAGCTCAGGATTCTGCTCCACTGGCCTTTAAAGTGCAGACATGTAATCACCCTGCCTTTGCAGTTAAAATTATGTGCGCAACTTCTGAGGTAGAAGCTGTCAAAAGTCCTTTTTCTTTCTAGGAACAAGTTACTGGATCAGAGACTAACACTACATATATAAATGGATCTTTTGATCTAAGTACAATTTCTTTATTCGCACAACAACAATTTAATTCAAAAGGTGGATTGCCAGAAAATCATTTTTGTAGGAATAATTTTAGATTCTATGTGCAGCTGGAGAACATAGAAGAAAATAATATTAAATTCATCATGAAGCAATGCATACAGGAATCATTTTGTTATTAGGGCATCCATCTACAACAAACCTAATTATCAGGGATTACAGGAAAACTCTTCAAACATCTCATAGATTTCCCCACATCTATAAGATTATTTTGATATAAGGAGAAAGTTAACATATCAAAACATCTTGGCTTAATGAGAAAACAATAAAGACATTCTAATTGGTTGATATTAATTATTGTAGTAAACTACTTTCTAGAAGTCTTACTTTCTACTCTGCAATTAAAGCACTAAACTAAAGGTAAGAAGCCTCCATACTGTATCCTGCTACCTTGAAGATCGTTACCTTGCTTGGTAATAAAATGTTTGTTGACCCTGACATGGATATCTGGTGTTGTTTAAAAGGACATCCTGTATTCAAAATTATTTATTTCATAATCCAGATGTATGAAATACATACATTTAAGGAGATGAGCTGGTAACTAGTGGAACCATGACAGGTTCATTCTCCTTGTCCAGGATGAGGTTTAAATGTCAGGCACTGTGCAGTAATCCAGGGTGGTCCCATCACAAAAAAAGGTCTATGTTATCTTGTTTTCTCAGCAACTGAGCCAACAAACAAGCTCAGCATCCTGTACAATTACTGCAGCTGATATGTTGTTATATCACTGTATTGTTGTTGTTATATCATTTTATCTGTTTTGTTATATTACTTTATTTTTCTGTATATCCATCTGTCTACCTCTATATTTTTCTGTCTATATGTCTATCTCTTCAGCTATCTGTCTGTTTATATGTTCATAGGTTCATAGGTTGTTACTAGGCTAACAACTAGTAGGGCCCTTACAAGCCAAGCTGTGTATCCTAAACCATTTGATTGCCAAGTATCATACAGGAGGGGGATGTTAATATGGAGGGGGGTTGTTAGTTAGGATAATACTTTTCTTATTGACAGCCTCTGGCCATAAGCAACATGGGTGCCAGACCAGGGGTAAATTTACAATTTCCTATCCAAATGTCAAGGTTTTGTTTGAATCGGTTAGCAATGAAATCTGTTTTACATGGATAAGGAGCCTATTTCATAGTGCAGGGATCCTTTGGGACACATATCTGTCTCTCCAGCATGTTCTGTTTATGTCACAACTGAAGTTCAGATCCCTGGATCTAGTTAGTGTTCCTGGTGCTGTTTGTTGCGTGCATGTGCAACAGATCCGTCAGGGCTGCATCTGAGGAAGCCCTGTAAGACAGGTAAAGATCTCCTCTCAGTAGCCTCTAGGAGACTAAATACAGAGACAGAGCCTTTAGGTGATCAGTGTAGGGTAGGGTATTCATGCCTTGAATTCTCCTGGTGAGAAACCTTTATGGGGGTTCCAACTATTGCAAATGTCTGCTTAGATACATGTCAAAGGGGACATTGAATTCGATGATAGATCTGATAAGGGGTGAGTAGAGTGGTACTATAGCATTCTTGGACCTGGAAGCCATACTCTTACCTATAAGTTGGGTGACATAAAACGTTTTTCTTATCATCTTACCTACATGTTGGAAAAGGCCAGATTGCTATCTACGTATGTTCCCATATCTCCTACTAATGGATTACTCTTAGGAGCGTCTTATTGATGGAGTAATTAACCTGCATTGAAGGCTTCCCAAAGGGCTTCATAATGCATTTTTAGGCCATGGCTTTGAAACCCGCCATTTGTCTGTGTTAAACCCACTTGTAAAATGTTTGTGTCTTAGGGGAATCTATAATTGCTCCCAATTTACAGTCATCTGAGCACTTGGTGAGCCAGAGGCCTTTAACATTAGTCTTGACTTCAGAGAAGGAATTGAATAGGATGACAAGCAAGCAAAACTGATTTACAGTGGAGGCCAAAAGAGAAGATATTAAGAAAAAGAAAGTTTACTAACAAAAAACATACAGTAGAACTCTAATTTTTAATGCCACAGAAATACCAAGACAAAGAAGAAAACAGATACGTGTCAACAGTAACTCACCAAATTCATCCAAATGTTGTGTTGTGATTATCTGTGTATCATTAACTTTGAATGATCTAAGCAAAAAAAATGATAGCTAGAGAGAGAGAAAGAGAGAGAGAGAGAGAGAGAGAGATACTACTGTAAATTACACAGTGGCACACATTCATGAAAGGGGTATATACAAAAAATAGAAAAATAGCAAATGTAAATGGTAAATTAAGTTCTTTGAATGATAAAGGCAAGCAAAATGCAAATATGCAAAACATGCTCAGGAAAAGGGGCACCAGATACCTATAAGAAAGATATTCAGTTAAAATATGATATCCTGGTTGTTACATGAGATTTGATTTACCAAAATTAAAGCAAAAGAATGTCAAAACACCCAAAATAATATCCATTAGAAAGAACTTATGGTAAGAAGAGACAGAGGAAGAAAATGACTGTGAGATAAGAGCTAGAGAGTAAATGTAACAGGGGGGACCATGAGGCCGAGGAGAGCAGACATTAGAAATTACATGAAGTCTGACAATGGTAAGAACAGGAGTCTTCAGAGTTACATGGTCTGACAATGGTAAGAACAGGAATCTTCAGAGTAAGCACATGTTGAGTGAGTGTGCATTGAAGAAGAACCAGGCAATAAAGTGGAGTGTAGAAGTTCAATAGAGCAGAGATATACACACTGGGAAAAGAAAGGGGAAAACTTGAATATGTTTAAACCATATAACCTCAGCCTTAACCTGATAACCCATCACATCACTTTGCGTCTGTGAGGAGCAATGAATTAACTAAGCCAGGGACTAATTCAAGACTCATACCAAAGTGGTTCATTACTGGAGCAAAAGAGAAACACACATTAATCATGGAAGCTCTGTTATTTGTAATAATTTGTTCATAACTTCTTTTAATCATGACAATTCTGTTTTAGAATACTTTACTATGAACTTATGAACCTATTAATGTACACTTGGTCTTAAAATGTGCAGTGTTTTTTATCATGTAACTAGCAGATTTTTATGTAGTTTCTATATGGTTATTGCAAGTTCGTTGTTGGACAATATATATTATTGTTTTTTGGAGTTTAGTATCCATTGTTTGAACAGGTGCTCGCAGTACACTGTTTCTTTTCTTTTCTTTGTTTTTGTTTGCCTTCCTTTTGCATATTCTTATTTTACTCTTTATGTCTGCTGACCATCAAACAATTGTCTGCAAGATGCCCATTGGTTCCCTTGTTTTAACTCAGACAACTTGCACATCTATCACCCTATGTAGGAATTCATTATTTCATGGAGAAGTTTGACTCTTGATGTTACTATCTTAAATCTGCTGAGCGTTGGAGAAGGAGTAACCCATTACTCACACGTACGTCTTCATTTTAATCTCTATGCTGCTTTGGTAAGTGTCATCCTCATCCCAAAGGCCTAAATGACTACCCGACTCCCCAGGATTGCCCAGCTTCAGATCAGGGCAGTCCCTGATTGAGTAATTCTAATTCTGTTCCTGCTCTCACCTCAGCTATTAGAAGCCATCTTTCTCTGCTAACAAACTAGTAGATAGAGGGATTCAGCTGCCATTGTGGGTAAAGCATGTACTCATGTCATGGTGAGGGCCCATAATGCTTTACCTCTGATGTGTGGGTACTGCCATACATGTTTCTCATGAAGGCTACAGTAAACAACTAAGTAGCACTGAACTTACCCTCCCCCCATCTAAAACTGCTGCTAGCTAATATATACTCTTCTATTACATATCTACTTTGCAGTTAACTAGACTACCTTTATCTGCCCAGAATGGGAGATCTGCTTTTGGCCACTCAGCTATAATCATCCTTGATCAGTGGTCTGCAACCTTCACTATCAAAAGAGCCATTTTGGCTTTTCTCCTGCCAAATAAAATTCATCTGGAGCCACAAAACATATGTGACCTGTAAAATGAAGATAACACAGCATATTAAGTTTTATATGTAGCTATTATAGAACTAAGTGTATAAGAGCAATATTTAAAATCCGTCTCTATTTTTGTTCCTTTGTTGAGATTTTTATTGGGATCACTTGATTGCCGTCAGTGTGTGTGTGTGTCATTCCTTTCTTCCTCTTAGAACAGGAAATCTGGACAAAGCCATAAATAATGGGGGAGACAAAGGCCCAAAAATAGGGACACTTTTTAAATATTGCTCTTATAAAATTAGAAAGTTGATAGAACAGGTTTTGCATTAGCATGAATTTTCTGAAGGGTATGAAGTCTGAAGCTCAAATGTCTGTCTATATTTTCTGACTTCAGCCCTAAATAATTATTTATTTATTGCATTTGTTTACCAGGAAAGTCCACTGGGCCTGTGAAGAGCCCATTTTCAGTGGAGGCCTGGGGAGAAAAGCTCCACACATACACATATAGTTACATACAGATAAAGTACTAACACAGTGTATACAGTATATAATGCAGTGGTATTGCATACTTAGAGTATAATTATAAAGAAAATGTTAGAATACATAGAATCATTTGATGAAATGGAGTAGAGTTATTTTTACTTAATTTGCCAATGATTTGCCAGAAAACGACAATTTTATGAGAAACAGACCAAAAATATGAGGCAAAAATCAGGATATTCTGTAAAAATCTGTACAGTTGACAAGTAACTGTGTGTGTGTTTGTGTGTGTGGTAAATGCATGTTAACAGAAACAGTGTTATTCAAGCAAGTTTCTAAGAGCAATATTTAAAATCTGTCCCTATTTTTCTTCCATTGTTCCCCCTTTACTTGTGGCTGTGTCCAGATATTTTGTGGTTAAGAGTTTCAGAGGTATGGTGGAGAGGTACGGAAACCTTTCAGGAGATGCTGATGCTGCCAAGGAATTGATCGATCGCTCTGCATGTGTGGAATGCATGGTAAAATAAACCATGTTATTTTAGCAAGTTTCTAAGTTTCTAAGAGCGATATTTAAAATCCATCGCTTGACTGCTCTCAGTGTGCATGTCAGGCTGCAGAGGGGCCATTATTTTTCAAAGCTACAGGGAGCCACTGCAGAGGGGTGGAAGAGTCGCGTGCGGCTCCAGAGCCACCGATTGCAGACCCCTGTCCTAGATGGTTCTTGCAGCATTAGGACTGCTACATGATTGTGGGTCATCCAGATTGCTGTCAAAGTTACTTTCCTGTGAATTGTTTGGAAAGCTTAGTCATTATCATTGGTTATAGTCTCTTTGATATCATTAGTCTGTTATCAGTTCGCGGCTTAAATTCTTTAACTTGCTTCACAGAAAGAAAGAACGTTTCATATCATTTTTTGTTAAGATGTACTAAATGATAGGGGACTAATGGCACTGATTAACTAACTTATTCTGCTTCTTCTGTTTGCTTGCATATTTACCTTGTACTGTATTGCCAATATCATGTTGAAGATTATACAAATGTTGATGACCTTGTTTCTTGAATGACAAGATGAGACCCCCAACAACAGAACCACAGTTATCCAGCTTCTTGCTTTCAGTTGGCATAAACAGTGATCGGTAGCTGTTTTTCTTCTTGGCTGAAATAAAGTAATGCCAATAATTGAGGCATTTTTTTAATTTATATTAACAAGTACAGTCACACCCTTTCTTTGGCAAATTATTATTGAATCAATAGGTGTACCGCATTCACCTTTTATAGTATACCTTTACATTAGTTCTTTATGTTATTCAGACACATGGTAGCCTGCTGCAACTGAATGGCATAATAGCTGGTACCTAAAGGATAATGAGGTAAACAATTGTAAATGTGTTTCTCTTCTTCACAACACGGTATTCTCTGCATAACCTGATCAGATATTCACTATATTAACATACTGTAATCTGAACACCTCTGCTAAATAGTACGTCTCCTCAATCACCACTGTCCACACAGACTGCTCCCTACTGTATCCTCAGCTCATGGCATTTTCCTATTTCCATTTCCTCTTTAAGGAAAAGTCTTATGGCTCTGGTGTTCTCCCTTGGGGATTATTCTGCTATATATAAAAAGCCAGTACCGGAGTACATAGCTTTTTTTTTCCTTAGACAAAATTTCTAAGACAAAAGAGTGGTTAGCAGGTCATTAAGTTTGCTTCAAGAAATTATATATTTTGACATCTGGAATTTACCGTTATACCTCCAAATACTGAATATTAATAGTCTAAAGAACCCAGTTAAAACAGTGAGGATTTTTCAGTTAAAGAGGAAGGTGTTTCTAGATTTGTTACTCATATAGTTAATAGTGACCTGAAATGTGATGTTCATGCTTTTTTGCAACAGTCCTTTGCAGTGTTAGCATTACACTTCTTTGTGCTGCAACCCATTACAAGTACCATCTGGTATACCACAAAAAATAATTTGAGCATTTCCATGCTACCATTACTGTGGCACTGTCAATGCCGAAAGTTTTAATTGGCCTTTGCATTATTCCACAATGCCCATGCATACTGTTTACTACAGATGCAAAAAAATAAATAAATAAATAAAAAATAAAAAAACATATGCAGAACCATGTCAGTATGACACTAACATTGCACTATGGTGTGCACCAATCAACTCAGTTATCATGGTGCAATCATTGCGTTGCTTCCATCCACTACTTGGTGCTACAGCTTTTTGACATTGTGCATATCTCTGCAGGAAAATGTATAAGAAATGTTCATCAGCTGCACAGTGTTCACAACATTTGCAATATGTAAAGCAACATGTTGCATGCTGAGCATTCATCTCCATGTAGGATACCTCCCACCAATCCATGCAGTAGAAATATCACTTCAGCTTCATTCATTTTTTCTAGCAATTATACTCTTAATTGCATTTAACCCTTATCCCATGGTGCAGAGGGATAAAACCCTGACTGTGACCTAGGCAACCTGTGTTTGGTTAGTAGGCACCGAAGCTGGAGGTAGCTGGGTGAAAAGATGAGAGTAAGCTGCATATGAGTCTTCCATCCTAGGGAGAGAGAGAGATGACTTGGCTTGCCACTTGGGTGACATTTAATGCAATCACCTGGTGGTGCAGCCCATGGAGTTCAAGTTAGAAGGATGTACCGGCATGGTGTAGCTGCATAGGTCAAGGAGCAGTCATGCAGGGAAGCTCACATGCTCCTACCCCATAGACTGTCAGCTCTTGCATCCATTGGAAGTTGCAGAGGTATGTTAGGAGCTCCTGGGATCTGACAGCGAGACGCTGATGTCTGTCTGGATGATGGCCCAGTGATCTACTCTCACCTCACAGGGAAATAATAGGCCAGTGATGGGTCTCAGTCTGAGAAATGAATAGCCTTTGCTTCATAAGTCACACAGAGGCTGATGGTCTGCAGGGAAGCAGCTGAAAATAAAATTACATTTAATCCTATCAGATGCTCTGTTAGAAGTTTTAGTATA
The DNA here is from genome assembly GCF_019279795.1 of Protopterus annectens. Classification (NCBI taxonomy): domain Eukaryota; kingdom Metazoa; phylum Chordata; order Ceratodontiformes; family Protopteridae; genus Protopterus; species Protopterus annectens. The sequence goes on along the minus strand of NC_056732.1, from coordinate 532,118,564 downwards.
TTTGTATACTGATCACCACTGCCTGACTGTGTACAGCAACAAGTTGCACTTGCATTGCTTTCATGCACTACATTGCACAACAATGTTGTGGCACTTCTCAGTTAATATAATTCTCTATATGTTCCTATTCAGTTGTGAATAGTATGGACTAGCCATTATATGTTTAAATTTCAACTTGTGTAAAAATCTTCTGTTCTCAGTTTTTTATCACAGACCATTGTCTGATATGACAGCATCAGGTATCACCTGTCTGAGAAATATGGATTTTACTGCACTAATTACAACAGCACTTGATTTATCAGTTATTTTGACTATTTATTTGAGCTTGAAATGATAGTCCACACATATGAGATACATGTTTTTTTTTATCTATGCCTTCTTGACTACAAAGAACTGGGTGTGACAACATTTTCCCTGTGGATTGCAGTTGTGATACACATGGTAGATGGTATGACTCTGCACTGCTAGTTGTTTGGGGGAGTCAGCATTCCTGCTTAATACATTATACCTTTGTTTTTTCTCTGTACTTTTCTATTCCAAAGTGTGAGACGTATTCTCTCAAGTAATTGTCTTTTCACTTCACTAGGGACTATAATTTCGGGACTATAATTTGGTCAGCCTCAAACATTAAACCCAGAATACAATTTATTTCGACTTTGAAAGAAAAAAGTAAGAAAGAATTTGTTTCCTTGCTAATGATTTTTCCTCAAAGCATTCACTGTAATGTCTTTTAGTAAATGCAGTTCTTAGTCAGTCAGTACATCTGTAAAATCTATTTACATTTTTCTTCTGACATAAGCAATAGAAGTACTACTCAAAATTCTGCATTTGTTTTCTTAAAAAATTATTTTTTACTGTATGCATTTTGTCTCTGTGCCTGCTGATGACAGAACCATCCGCTATCAGTCTTGAGCCCAGTCATTCCCCATATTGGGTATCTCTAGGAGGGCTGTAAGAGCTGACCAGAGGAGTCATTATCCAGACAGCCATGGAGGTGGCTTATGCCCTCAGTAACATCTGGGAGTGAGAACATTTCTAATGAGACTGTAACCCCATTCCTTAGAGCTGGGACGAACAACTGTGCTACCATGAGGTATCCTACACTCTATCCGACACGCTTATAATACATTTGCATGCTTCCACCCACATGCTTCCTGAACATTCTAAAGTCATGCAAGCTTATGATCACCAATATGAACCCATCAGTGTCTCCCCACAACATAAATAAGCTGGGTCTTCTACTGACCAAGCTGGCATTTGAATTTGTATCATGTGGTTCATAGTCAGAGGTTTATCGATCTATGCCACAGAACCAAGCTTCTTCTAGCAGTGTCTCATGGGTCTGTGGTAGATATTTCTACTCATCATATCTGCTCTGCATAGTTCTTTGTCTGGTCAATGTTTCACTTTTATGTTACAGTTCTGAAGAATAAGTAACACCCTCTCCAGTCTAGGAGGCATCATGATTTTTTTCAATATGACTTCCAAGGGTTTGAGGTCTGTTTCTACCAGACGCATGGTATTTCTCACATTGACACACACTATTGCTAATGGTTCCATTTTTGTCTTAAGATAGCTTCTATGTGTTTCTGAAAAGGGACTCATATCACAGGAATATGATCTATTCTTTTGCAGGCTCCCTTCTCCTTTACTGTTCTGACTATCTGCTTGAACACAACTGGCTTGTTCAGATCATAATATTTTAATGCTGATGTGTCTGGAAATAGTTTCTTCAGCATTTCAAAGCACATTTCTTTTCCTAGCTTCCTAGTCAGGTCATGGCTTTCTTTGAGGCATAAGTCTTTTAGACACTTTAGGTATTCATTGATACTTCTGTAATGCCTGTTTGCCCCATGGCATTGGTATTCGCTTAGCTGCTTACACTTCTGGATCAAGTTTTAGAATACGATACATGTATTTCAGACTTGTCACTATTGTTTTACATTTGCACTTATTTAGTTTGAAATTATGTTGTCTTAATCTAATTTTCAGCTCTATCAGTCTCTTGTCATTCTCTTCCTGTATCTGCTTCCACAGTAATAGATCATCAGTAATTATGTCTGCATCATCTTGCATGCTGTCAGTTATTTGTACAGCAGATCTTTGCAATGCCTTTTATTGATGAAATGCAAAACAGAAATCTAAGTTATGTTTACCAAATACATTATGGAGATTATTTCATCTACCTTTAGCTGCTAGAATTCCTGTTTTTCTTCTAGTATTGAGACAGTTTACTATTCAGAATTTCTGAGAACACCTCTTCGTCTGTAACAGATGAGAAATATTCTCCATTATTTGCTTTATTTAGAGCATGCTGATCAACACCAGTGTAATTTTGTTTGTCTTTCTTTACCACGGTGACCTTACTTTGTGCCCATTTTGTTGTTTTTTTTTTAGTGATAGCTAAGTTCTGTTATAGTTCTGAGAGATACTAGTACTTTTTTTGAGACAATGTGTCTCTGGCACAGCATCAGATTTTATTTATGTGATACTTTCCTGCCAAACTTCCTAAGCCAATAATAAAATCAGTAATATCATGAATGCTATAATGTACAATCTTTATGACCATGTGCAGCATGCAATGTGTCTAAGTGACTGATCACACCTCTCAACTGTACAGATTTTTGCAGAATGTCCAAAGTTTTGCCTCTGTTTTGGTCTGTTCCTCATAAAAACTGTGCATTTTTGACAAATCACTGTGGTGATCTAAGGATTAAAGTCACTAAATAAAGACATGCATTTGAGTTTCAGACTTCATATCCTTCAGAAAAATGCATGCTAACACAAATCCTTTTATTCTGGCAACTTTCTAAGTTTCTAAGAGTAATATTTAAAATGTGTCCTTATTTTTGGGCCTTTGTCCCCCCATTATGTCAGGCTTTGTCCAGATTTTGGCACTGAGAGGTTGAGAGGTATGGCTGTGTCTATATTCATGGATGAATTCAGAAAAGTTACCACAAGGTGAACATCTCAAGGTTAATTTTTTTGTATTTAGAAATAGCCCTACTGCAGTGCCTTTGCACAAAAACATGCAGTACCAAGGGGTCATACTAGATGCAAATGAGGTGTTTTGTGGGAGATGCATATGTTAATTAGCCACGTGCTCTCTCTCCTCTGGAGTGATTCAGAGAATCACTTGGCTGCATAAACTGACAGGGCCATTCCTGGCTGTTGCGGTGATCAGCACAGTCAAAATGATGTGTTCATCCATCATGGTAGAGGTAAGTGCTGAGGAATTTAGTGATCAGATAGTGTTAGGAGGTGTGTGTGTGTGTGTGTGTGTGTGTGTGTGTGTGTGTGTGTGTGTGTGTGTGTGTGTGTGTGTTTGTGTGTGTATGTTAGAGGATATGTGTGTGACTTTATGTGTGAGTGTATGTCTGCCTGGGAGTTCACAGTAGTGGGGTTAAAGAGGGTAAGTTAGGTGTGTGTGTGTGTGTGTGTGTGTGTGTGTGTGTGTGTGTGTGTGTGTGTGTGTGTGTGTGTGTGTGTGTGTGTGTGGAATGAATGTGTGAATATGTGCATGTGTGTGTGTGTGTGTGTGTGTGTGTGTGTGTGTGTGTGTGTGTGTGTGTGTGTGTGTGTGTGTGTGTGTGTGTGTGTGTGTGTGTGTGTGTGTGTGTGTGTGTGTGTGTGTGTGTGTGTGTGTATGGAATGAATGTGTGAATATGTGCATGTGTGTGTGTGTGTGTGTGTGTGTGTGTGTGTGTGTGTGTGTGCGTGTGTATGTGTGCGCATGTGTGTGAGGTTAGTTTGGCACTCATTCTTCCATATACGTCTAGACTAATGAGCAATTTTGCTCTTTGGATTAGGGGCAACACTATTTATTTATTTTTATTTATTTAACATTTGTTTACTGGGAAAGTCTAACTGGATTAAAGAGTCCATTTTCAGTGGAGGCCTGAGGAGAAAAGCTCCAGGCAAACACATATTAAAATAAATGTCATGTAAATTTCAAAAATACAGAATCAAAAAGTAAATATAATAAGTAAGTTGTGCCTGCTTGCAATTTAGCAAAAACAGAACAAATAGCATTTTATTCATTAGCAATGAAAACAAATACCTTGTTCATAGGTTCATAGGTGTTTACTAGGCTAACGACCACAAGGGCTTTTTTAAGCCTAGCCATGCATCCCAAATCTATAATGAGTTCTGATACCCTTGATAAGTGTAAGCATGGGTCTGGGAGATGAACCATTTACAGGTTACCTGTTTGCATTAGAGACATAGGTGCCAAACCAGGGATGAATTTCTGGTTTCCCATCCAGTTGTCCAAGTTGCACTTGAATTGGGTTAGGGAGGAACTCTGCCTCACATAGATGGGGAGCCTGTTCCATAGACAGTGTAATCTCTGGGATACATACCTATCTCTCCAACAAGTCCTATTTATATCACAGGCAAGGTTTGAGTCTTTAAAATGGGTAATTCTGTTACTGTTTGTTTTGTGGATACTCAGGAGGTTAATCAGAGTGGGGTCTGACAATGCCCTGTATGCCAGGCATAGATCTCCCCTCAAAAGCCTGTAGGAGACAGAATACAGGGATAGGGCCTTGAGTCAGTCTGCATAGGACATATTACTTATGCCCTGTATTCATTTAGTGAGGAACCTCGGTGGATGTCCCAGTTGTTTGATATGCCTGGTTAGGTAGATACCATAGGGGGCATTGTACTCAATGATAGGTCTGATGAATGCTGAATACAGCTTAACAATGACTTCCTTGGAGTTATATGCCATACCTTTGTTTATAAGTTACGCAACATAGAATGATTTCCTCACTACTGTAGACACGTGATGATCAAAGGTTAGATTACTATCTATGTGTGTTCCAAAGTCCCTGACTACCAGGTCAACTCTAAGGTGTATGTTGTCAATATGATAGTTACCAGGGATGGATGACTTCTCAAATGATACTGTTATGCATGTCTTGGCATTTAGTTTTAGTCCATGACTCTGACACCAGTTGTTTGTCTGTGTCAGCCCCTCCTGGAGAACATTTGTGTCAGTGTGAGATTCAACGACAGCTCCTAATTTGCAATCATCTGCAAATTAAGTCAGCCAGAGACCAATGACATTGGCCTTGACTTCTAAGATGTAAATGCCAAAAAGGAGTTGTCCAAGGACTGATCCCTGAGACTTCACTTATGACTGACCTCTTTGTAGAAGTGGACTCCCCGATTCTAATTTCCTGGGTCCTGTCTGTGAGCCAGTTGGCTATCCACTGGGTGACATACGGGTTTGTACCTAACCTCTTGAGTTTGTCAACAATGCCTGAGTGGGGTATTGTGTCAAATGCCTTGGCCAGGTCAAGGTAGGCAGTCTGAATGATTTTGCCCTCATCTATTGCTTTTGTGACCTTCTCAAAGAAGTCCACCAGGTTGAGTAGGAATGATCTACCTTTTATGAACTGGGTTAGGTCCAGTGTCTGGAGGTTTACTATATCTCTATTGATTATCTCCATGATAATTCTTTCCATGGCTTTATATATAAGACTAATGAGACTTATAGGTCTTTAGTTTCCAGGGTCTGTAGATGGCTCACATTTGTGCAGAGAGATGACTGTTGCTTTTCTCCATTCATGATGCATCAAGCCTGTTTGGAGGGTACAGTTAAATAGTAATTCCAGAGGCCCTGATAGGTCATATTTCATGCTATTTAGAAGGCATCCTGGGATATTGTCTGGGCCCATTGATGCAGTGTTCTTGATCTTAGAGACAGCATTAGAACCTGTTCCTTAGTGATAGTAGGGAGAGTTATATTTGATGATATTTCCTGAGGGAAGGTTGAAGGGGAGAGAAGAGCAAAGTTGGAGCTGAATTTATCAGCCAGGAGGTGTGCTATATCTTCTGGATCAGTATAGGTGGCTGCATTTACAATGAGCTCTGCATACAATTGTGTATTGCCTTTGAGGTTGCAGACATAGCTGAAGAATACATTGTGGTTGCCCTTGGCCTGGGAGGCCAAATTTACCTCAAATTTGGCTTTGTAGACTTTACTTGTCCTCTGAGTTGTTTGTTTAGTTTAATTAGATTGCTTTTATCCTGCTGGGTGCTGCACCTCCTAATTATTGCCATGATTTTCTTCCTGCTGTTATGCAGCCAATTGATTTTGTGATTCCACCAGGGTGGCTTGTTTTCTGAGTTAGTTCTGTACTTCTTCCTGGTGGGTACAGCTGCCTCTATATAGCTATTAGCATGCCTGTACAGGGTTTCTGTGAACAGTTCTGCATTAGCAAAAGTGTTCTCAGGACTTATAGAGGCTTGAAATTTTGCCAGGTTCTCACTCACCCAACCTCCCACCTGCAATTTGATGTAAATAGAGACACATCCACCTTTAGTCCCTGCCTGTGAAGTAGCTGGTTTAAATGTGTGGAAGGCATTATAACCCTTCAATGTTGGTGTGTTGTCCACAGCTTTAAACCACGTGCCTGAGACAGCACGGACATCAGCATTCTCTACTGTAAAGAGAGCTTCCAGGGAGAGGAGTTTTTTTTTAGGCTCCTAGTATTGAGCAGTAATACCTTTCAATTTTCTTGGTTTTGATTTGCTATGTTTGAAGTACTTTCAGTTTGGCATTGCCAAAAACAGGCACTATGGGGGAAGACAATGTTTTAGCTAATATTTGAAAGCCTAGATGGGGAGGTGCAGACCATCCCTGGCAAAGCAGCGTGATCTATTGACCATCTCCTTCCACTCTGACAAATATTTCACCACCTTAGAATGACACCAGAAACTAAGCCAATTATTAAAGTCAATCATCTTTTGTTCATATTGTGGCATCATCTTTGGAGAAGGTAAAATGCTGCTCAATGCTGCTCAATGCTAGGCTCATACCAGCCTGAGGCACATATTCTGAAAGCTCTATGGTGTCTCTCTTCATATAGTCTAGGGAGGTACGTCTCATTGTATGATAGTACAACATATTTTGGGATGTGTTAGAATTGCTTAAGCTTCTACAGTACATTAAAGTATATAATCTGATTAAATACAGTTTCCAACAACATTAAAACCCTAAGAAAATGATAAGGGGAGAAGAGGTAGCAGGAGTGATATAGAGGGGGTTGAGGTGTGCTCGGAGGATCTTTCTACATGAGAAATGCTATCCAGGGTTACTACAGGAGCAGATCCATGTGGATGTTAGATGATTGTTTTAGTAATTTCTTGAAGATGATTGTGCTGGAGATGGATCTGCTGTCTAGAGTTAGGGAGTTCCAGATTTTAGCTATGCTATTTGAGTACAGGGAGTCACCAGTGTTATTTCTACATTTAGTAATGTTTAATAAAGATTTCTTGCTGAAGCACAGTGTCCAGTTATTGGAATAGTGCGTACGAAGGCTTTGGAAAATGGGCACTTTTTCAGGTTGGTAGAGTATTTGGTGGGCCTTGGAGTGTTGGTTAAAAATAAGTTGGTTGGGGCATTCTAGCCATAAGAGTTGTCTGAGAGTGTGGCAATGATGGGTTCTGTAGCTGGTATCTGTAGCAAACTTAGCTATTTTATTATAGCAGCTATCCAATTTATTTATGTATGTTTTCCAGAGATTAGCAAGGATGGAAGATGCATATAGTAGTGTGGAGAGAAGGTGGGTTCTGGCAATGGAGACTTTGGATTTACTTATAAATAAAAGTTTGCTCCTTTACAGGCTTCCAATTTTTTGTGGACTTTTTTAATTGTTGAGTTATGGTGATATCAAAGTTCATGTTTTGATCTATTACTAGTCCCAGGAGTAGTAATAGACCATCGGTCACCATGGATTACACGGTCATCTTATGCCTTAAAGGTACTTAAAACTAATGGTGATTGGGGAAAATACTAGTCACCAGTGACACCTTTTCATCTTGTGCCTAACAGCACTTATACCTAACATTCATTGGGGGAAACAATAGACACCAGAGTGAACACTTATAACAAAAAATAAACAGACGATGTGGATAAAGCGGACATCAGACACTGGGTATACTCTACACAACATGCCTTAAAGGTACTAAAATGGATTCCAACCTAGCATTCTCCCACCCTGGATATTAGTCCTCTGTGCCACCACCAGACACTGGTGTTGTACTATAAATTAGAAATAAGACTTGGAAAAAAGGTGAATTACAAAGAAGGGAAAAGGCTTTGAACCCTGCACCCTTGCCACAGGAAGCATCAGCATTAACCCTCTGCACTAACAGATAAGCTAGTGTAGTAAGTTTTTTAACACATAGGGAGGATCTCAAGCATTATTAAATGCTTGCAATAGTTCAAGAGTTACAAGGGGTGGGAGAGAGACAAGGAACATAAAGCATACCTGTCAATCTCATAGCTCAAAAATTCCAGAAAAATCCAGTATTAATTGTGGGAAAAAGGCACACAATTGGTATTGATTTTAAATATTCTTCTTATAAACATAGAACATTGCTAGGCTAACAGCTTTTGCACTAGCAATGCATTTACTGAAGGATATGAACTGTGAAACTAATTTCTGACATTAATGATAAACTATAATCATCTTTGATTTACTAGGGCAGGAAAAAAGGAGACATTGGGGACAGTCTGACAACATAAGGTCAGGCAGTGGGGTATGTGGTGTATATGTGCATGTGTATGTGTGTGTATGTAGGAAAGTGAATGGGGGATGACTGTGCTAACAGTTTAAAATTTAAAAGGGATTTTGCTCTTTTTTATTTTTCCTCAAATTAGCAGTTTCTGACCTAATAGCGCCACAGGGTATGCAGAATATTTTAACAATATGGGCACAGCTTTCTGTTCACTATTTTCTAGTTCTAATACTTTTTTTTAAGACAAAGTATTTCACTCTAACCATGTGACTGTACCTTCAACATTCTGTCCAATAAGTTCTGTCCAATAAGTTTCATCAGTTCATTTTTGTCTCACTGCATCTGCTACATTTCCAGACTTTACTGTCATGGTAGTAACAATAAGCAGCTTATTTCCATCTCAGTAGTTATAAATATAGACATTTGTTTGAACACACTTTATTCAATTTGCACATCTTTACAAAATGCCATTTTCTAGCACAGACTCTGTTGATTAAATGCAGGGCAAGTCTTCCTCTCACACTTATAGTCACATTTGCTGCAAGAAGCATAGATTAAAATTGCACTGTCTTTTCTTTTGTCTTTATTTAGGTTCCCATTTGGCTGTCTTATTTCATATTCTTTACTTTTACAACACATTCTTTATTTATTTTCCCATTTTGACTTTTTATTTGACTGATATTACATCTTTGGAAATTCTTTACCCCAGAAAATTACTGTAAATGTGCAACAGTAATTTCATTGTCTTTGCATACATCCATACATTTGATAAGCTCAGTCTATTTCTTTTAAAAGCTCTGACCTTATTTCATAATTTATTATATCAGAGACCATTTTCTCTTGTTTTTTATAGAATCAGACAACTTACTAAATGCACAGTCTTTGGCTGTGTTCATCAGTTAAGTAATATAAGTATCAGTAATATTTGCAGGATGTTGTTCTCTTGATAAATGAAAATTATTTACAGAAATATCATTTTATTTTTACTGGGATCATAAAAACTACTGAATTTCTCTATAACTGCTGTTGGTTTGCCTTTTTCCTCTTGACTGAAAGTAAAAGAGTTACATACCTTTATACTACTATTAGGGGAAATTTGGCCAGGGCAACTGGGACCTTCCCTTACTATTTTTGATAGATGCTTTGGGATATTTTACATCCATCTGAGCTATCACAACTCAGTTAGATGGGAGCTCAGTTTAATGTCTCATTTAAAGAAAGACACACGCAGGAGTGCTGGCATCTATATCACAGCATCGAAAACGCAAAATGTTGAACGCTCACAAGAGTGTAAATGCCAACGCAAAATGTTGAACGCTCACAAGAGTGTAAATGCCAAAACTCGAATTCGGTACTGCCATCCCCCACTAAATATATATTCCAACTCCGAGATCTTACTACAGTGAGGAAAGGGCAAATATCCCAATTTTCACTGTACTGCAATCTCAAAAACGGACCTTTGACATTTCGGCACTTTCGCTGTTGTGCTGTTCGACATTTTGATTTTTTGATAACATGATATAGATCCGGAGTGCTGCACCCCTTTCATGTTGCACTGCAGCATAATGGCATAGTGTCCCTTTGTGACCTATACATACAGGCAGGAACATACATTGCTGAAAGGGTATTATAGCTTACTTATATGCTACTTCCAGATTTATAGTTTATAATTTAAGGAAATGTTCATGTTTTACTTCACTGCACAGTGCACAGACTAACCAGTCATATGTTATAGTCCCCTGTACACAGCAGAATCTTGTAACAATAACTTCATTTCTGCAATGTTGGCTTTAACCTAAAGCATGCAAATGACAACTGCTTGTATCTGCTGTTGGTGTCCTTATCAGGCATTAAATATCCATTTACCTCTTGTGATATAAAAAACTGAATTAGTTCATCATAATCTCTCCTCCACCACCACCCTATTTCATTTCCTCCCTGCTTCAGACTTGCGCCATTGTATGACAGTTTTGTAGAAAAATGCTCTACTTAGATAGTAACAGTCATCAGACTGAGCCACACCTTCCATCACTTCAGAGCCACACCTTCCATCACTCCATATATGCTAAGCTCTTGTTATTCCAGCAACAGTCACATAAGCATGGAATGCTGAAGGTCTTGGCTTGAGTTCCAGATTAAAGCTAATATTATCCCTTCAATTCCATGATTCTAACAAGGCCTAGGCAGAGGTTTTCTCTTTATTTGTTTGTGTATGTGCGTGCGCATATGTGTGTGTGTGTGTGTGTGTGTGTGTTTGCGTATGTGTAATTTGTTCATATATGCTAATACTTAGTAGGTTTTGATATTTATCAGTCTCATCTCAAAATTTTGCCTCTGCTCTTATTGGTCTAGAAAGCTTTACATGTAGGAATAGGTCAACTTTAATTAAAAATATTATTCTCATCATGGTTCAAGCATTCATGAAAACTGGTTTTGAATGAAGTTGCAGTTGGTACAGCTAGGAAAGCTAAAATATGCTATATACTTTCTTCTGCTCTCAATCTGAATTGCCATGGTTGCCTTCTATCTGCCTCATTCAGAATTTATCTCGTGTTTGCTACATTTGCCAAATACAGAGTTCATCTCAGCTCAGACACTCTAGGCAAAGGTTATCAGTTGCCATGTCACACAAGACTCAGAATAACAATGCAGCTTTACCTCTAGATAGTTTTGTAGAATTATTCAAAAGTTTAATTGTTGGTCAGGTTTGGGCAATCATTAGCTATACATTAAATACTGCAGACACAGCACATAGTGAAATATATTACCATTTCATTAACAAAGTTACTCAGGTATTTGTATGGGACATACTGATAATGTTATCTTACAGAAATTATTTGGTTCATATTTTAGTGCATATATATGGCAGTATATGTAAAATATGTTAGCTTCCATAAGTGTCAGGAGACTGTCAGAGGTGCATCTCATATTAATGTACTTAGGTGTGCATTGTAGTGTAGTCTAATGATCATTTCTGAAAGTAAATATAACTTTGAGAGAATAGTACAACATATTAATAACACTATTAGTATTAGATAAGACGTTGCAAAACTCCTGATTTGCAACATGACCCTGGAATCAGCTAGCTTAACTGACTGATTGGGCTCATAGATTTGTCCCACTTCTAATCTGAGACAGTTATTTGTACTCTAGAGTTGCCATACTGGTTTCATTATTTTAAATGATAAATATAACAAATATTTTTCTGCACTAAGACATGCTTGTCATCAAGAGGAAAATAATATTTAAAAATTAAAAATAAGTGACAATGTTAGAAAACAGCTGCCACTAGCTTTATATGATGCTATTACATTTACTTTGTAAATAGTTTCCACATATAACTAAAACAGAATATGAATAGATGTGTATACAAAGCTAAGTCTCACCATTTCAGAAATGATGTGTTTCCCCCATACCACCGCAGTCTGCTGTTAACATCCAAATGTCTTGCCTGCCATGCTCTGGCCAGTTAGAACAACACATAATACTAATGTATCCCGCGGACCACCATCCTATTACTCACTATAACGTTTCCCTCATTGCTGCATATTGTAAGACCATTTCCTCAAGAAAAATGGCTAAAAGATAGAACCTTTACATGTGTGAGTGGCAGGTGCCTCATCTGAATGTATGACGTTGACTGGTAGTTCCCCTGCAGGGCTTATTGTTGGGACCCCTCCTTTTTGGTACTTACTTCTCTGATCTCCAGATTCAAAACCAAGACCTTTTGCTAACTGCATATGCAGATGACCGCAAAGTGGGAATTATTGTCAAGCTCCTGTCTGATACTCTAACCCTTTGGCAAGAACTTATACATATAAATAAATGGCATATTGACTCAAATTAAATGCAAACAAGTGCAATATTGTCACATTTGGCAAACATCCCTTCCCCTCAGGATATAGTATAGATGATAAACCACTTCAAATTGAACATGCTTTTAGGTACCTCAGATCATGGCTTGATAATTCCCTCTTTTTCAATTATCATGGGACATCAATAGTCAGAAAATTCTTCTTCTTAGCTCAGCTAAGAATCAGGGTAATTTTATTTACATTTAAAGAGGTCATTGTTCCCTTCTATTCATCACTGATTTGGCCATTATTGAGTATAATTCCCCCTCTGGTATGTACCTCACTAGACATATCAAACAACTAGAAAAAACCCAGAGGTTCCTAACTTGAGATGACTATAGGTATAAATCCCCTGAGCTACCAAGAGAGATTGGAAGCACTGTCCCTTTATTCGATATTGTATAGACTCCTGAGTGGAAATCTAGGCCTTCTTTTCCCTTGCCTTCAATGTCATTAGAGACCTAGTTATCCTTGAACTTTTGTATCCGCACAAGTCGAATATTTCCACAAATACCATAACCAGGGACATAAATCATCACTAGCAAATACACAAAACAGCATGGAGGGACACATTCACCACACAGACCTCCCCTACTTCTGCAGTTTGTCATCCTTACTGTCCTCATACAGTCATCCTTCAGACGTGACATAGATGATTTAATGGACACCCACAAATTCATTCTGGGATTGACTGACCCAGCCCTTCCAGAGTAAAGGGGGGGGGGGGTGGCACAAGAGTGGATACTGGAAAGATGTAAATAACATTAAAGTCAGTTGCCCTGAATTTCCTATGAATCCTATGAAATGGGCTGTAATATTATAAATATAAATGAAGAACGGGATGCATTTTCAGTGATAATGTAAAATTTAAAGCCGTGAGGGAAAAAATAATTCAGTAATTATTAATGGATTAAAACAAATTTTGCTGTAGGACAAAAGAGTCACAGATGAACATCTTTCCTCAGGAATTTATTAAGTGACCATTATGGATAGTAAACATGAAACACATCTAGGAACACTGGTAAGTATAGGGGAGGCAGTTACAAATGAACCTCATGTAAGTGTCTTACCAAAGTTGCAACTACGGTTACTAACTGTGAGAAATTATATTAAATAGGAAAACATAATCTGTATAAGGAAATAATAATGGAGGATTGAGACATGCATTAGCTACTCATCTAAAGGCAGAATGATAAATATTCCCTGAGCTACAACAGAAGGCTCAGTTATGCAGAATGGAAAAGCTAATAATCATTCCCTATAGTCTAGACAACATTATTGGCTAATTAGCAAGGTAAACCTTCATTCTTTGGTTATTTTAAGTCGTGGTCAGGCCTAACATGTCATGGAAAATTGTAATAAATACAGACAATTTGGAGCAGCCAGCCAACCAGCATGATTTTTGTAGGGAGAGCAGCCTATGCAGACAGAGGTAAAAATACATTTCCATCCAGAGAGTAATCAGAGATGAAAATTTAACTGTGGACCCTGGAGCTGTGAGGCAGAAACCATAACCAGGAAGCCAGAGTGCAATGCAAACTAGGGTACAGACCTGGGGATACAGTTGTTGTTGTCATGTACTGCAAGAAAGAGTGCCTAGGGGGTTATGAAAAGACAGAGGACACATTTCTATTTGTGATGACATGAACCTGGATTTAAATACAAATGTTTAGTTCAGTGGACTTGGTGCAGATGAAGTCTGAGCTCATGGTGGAGAACTATTCTGTTTAGAGGGTTACTCACTGAGTGTGCATTCCCAGCCCAGAATTTCCTTTGTGGAAAATAGGGTGACATAGCATGCAATTATAGGTGAGTGGGTGACAGTACCAGAAAGTTTCTCTGTTTTGACATGTCTGTAGGATAAAGGTACATGCTTCCTTTCTTATCAAACATTTATGGTTTGTGTTTGTGGCTTGGAAAAGTTACTCAGCAGTATGATGGTCTGGTCATCCATGATGCCACTGACAAGGAGCATGCCTGACAGCAAGCTATTCAATACAGTCTAGGAGAAAAAAAACGAGTGTCAAAAAGCTGCATATATACTGCAGGCAACATATTAAAGCTATAGGGCTGGGTTGGGCCGACTGACTTTTTTGGTTATATGTCACAGTCTAGTACAAAGACTATAACACAGAAAGGTTCATTTTTTGTTCCATTTGTGATTTTATGAGGAAAGTGTTACAGAAGCTCCAAAGAAAGTCTGACATTGCATACCACAATAACATGCCAATAAAGTTATCAAACTATTTCCCTAGACATTACTGGTATTCAGCTGTTTTGGATAAAGTAATTGCAAGCCTCTACAAATTTATCTCAGAATCTATGGTCCAAAATAAACTAGCATGCTCATTCTATAGTATATGGAATATGCAGAGTTGATGAGTTACAGAAAAATAAGAGGGCAGCAAGTTATCTGGGGTATCTACTATTGAAATGACTCCCATGCTGTTATTTTTGTCAGCCACTGAATCTTAAGACACTTTTTATTTTTTGTAGTGCATGGTGGTTATGCTTTGATACATGGAAAAAGACAAATCATTTAAGTGCTACAGTGGCATGAGACCCAATCTTAAGAAATGTTAAGCAACCCCTGCTTAAATTATTAAGTGCAGGACTAGCGCTACACTATAAAATCCACCAGTACAGATCAGCAAATGACAGCATCAAAATAAAAGATTTGGTTCTGTCCATTGTGCATACTGATAAGGTGCCCCTTCCTCTTACAAACTTAGAAACTAGAAAAACATAATGTGTGTTCACCTGCATTTTCTCTGAAGGATACAAACTCTGAAACTCAAATGTATGTCACTGTTTAGTGACTTTAATCCTCCATTATTTGTTTGAAAACCACACGCTTCATGAGGAACATGCCAAATACTGGGGCAAAAACTGGACATTCTGCAAAAATCTGGAGATTTAGCAGCATGACAAGATGAGTGTAAATGTTCGGGCCTGTGTTACACTGCATTTATGACAGTGCTCACTAAGTGGTAAGTACTTTATGGCCTGGAAAGCTAGAAAAATACATAGTGCTTTTTCTTTTTTCCCATAACTCGTATTACATGGAATAGATAAAGTTCCATGCACTACAAAGAATCATGATAGGGTCTCCAATCATAACCCTGAATTATGTGTTCTCAACAAGGATGCCAAGATTCACCTCTCAAGCTTCAGTTCACTCTTGAGGTGAATTTCTTGGTATCCATGTCTTGAACGCATAATGAATTGGTTATGATCAGTGACCTGATCCTAATTATCAATATTATAAATGAATATGTGTGTGTGTGTGTGTGTGTGTGTGTGTGTGTGTGTACACACACATATAGATAGATACATACATACATATATATATATATATATATATATATATATATATATATATATATATAACTGTGTCAGATTAACTAAAATTCTGGTAATATACTGCACATATAATTTAAGGCAGAGGCCTCTGCTAAATATTATTTTAATGCTAGTATAACAATTATTGTTACTGACGTGTGATGTTTGTAATAGTGCAGTGATGCTTACAAATTCCAAACAGCAGTTCATCAAAAACTACAAATAAATAAATATTTAGAAGTGATAAATGCATTTAACTGTTTCTACAATGTGTATATCCTTTTAGGTATACTGGCAGTGGGGAGAGAAAAGGAGCTGTGCTTGTTTGTTTTCACTGAAGTGTAAACATAGCAATGTCTTGGAGCTGTCAAGCTTTAATGAAATTCTTTGATTCCCTATGAGGATAATAAAACATGTTAAAAACTTGCCAGTGATTGCAATGGAGGGATTAAATGTACAAATACAAGCATGGCATGATTTTTATTGATCATCAAATGGCAATAAAATTCATTAAAGCGTTACTCTAACCATGGTCTGGGACACAGAAAATAAAAGCTCTCTGGGTACATGTCTGGAGATGGTTATGTTGCTAATGCATCTTTTATTCCTGTAAAACATTCTTGAGACAACTGCAAGAGAGTAAGAAACTAGATTGTGTATGGTTTCTATTCATTTGGCTACTCAGATTAATATAGTTGATAGAGACTGTGCATGCAAAGACAAAATTATGGTTAAACAAAACAAAATAAACATTTTTCTACTTTATTGCAGACTTTGTAAAACATAAATCTTAGCTCCTAAGATTTTAACACTTGTAATTCAAAGGGAGGTCTTGACACTGTTTCTCAAACTTTTGTTTTGCAACGTATATGATTTTGGTAATGCTACTGGCATTTACCTCAGCAAATTATATACAAATATGTATCTTTGCATTTCATTAGGTGCAGCAAAAGGATGTGATAGAAATGCTTTATTTATTTAGAAATTGTATTGTGATGTATTGATGGACTATACTACTCACAGATCTTATAAAGTGTTTCTCCTAGGGTATGGATATTGTTAATAAAACTTAAATAAGTAAAAAGCAAGTGATAATGAGCTTGTATTATCTGTGGCACCTAAAAGTAAATATTAAGGTAGGTTCAAATACTGTCATATTATAAACATAGAAACGATTCCACAATAACATGCAGAAGGAAGCAAAAATTAGAGAATAGCTAAACTATGTAGATAACATTTTCACAATTTGTAGATGGCAGCTTGTGACCAAGCTAATAAGAAGATCCTGGACAGAAAGTATTAACTAAAATCAATTTGGACTTGGGGGGGGGGGGGGATCTTGTTAAAGCAGTCATTGTTGAAGCAGAATACATTTCAGGAGCATTGTTTAGATTCTTATAGTTATTACTGGATTACTAACGCTAGAGCTAATTTTAGGTAATATGATCTACAAATAACATATTGAAACTAATTGAAACAAGGCTTTCACAAGTGCTGTTGCTTGTTCTATAAGCTGCAGTAATAAAAACCGATCCATGAACCTTCTGCTCCAATGGAGATTTCTGTTGTAGCAGTTCTTTCACTATTCTTGCTTAACTACCAGATTAAGGAAATGTAGTGCTTTTCCTAATTTACTTCATAATAAGCAAGGTCACTGTAACTGCTGCTCATAGCAGTACTGAGAAAGATTGAAAATAGGTTCTAGCAGAAAGTGCAAATGTATAAGAACAAACACCGCTAATTCTAGCAAAACGTACCACTGTGTAGACCCCAAAATCTTCAACTAAATGATATTAATGATCACACTTTTTAAAATAAAAGTTACCTGCAAGTAGCCAGCCATTTCCACAGCCAATAAAATGCTCTGTAAGCCAGTGACATCACAGGCAGGTAGGCCAAATAGATTACAGATAGTCTTTTGCTTTGCTGATTTGAGTCCCTAATGGCAACAATAACTATTGCAATTCATATGCATGCATTTGCATACTTAAAAACAATTGTTAAATGCTTTAGTGACTACCCCTTCATAGATTTTAAGACCTAAGATACTGACTAGATATATGTGAGAAAGTGGGAGGGGGGGACTAAACATCAGTTAATACCAGTAATTAAATTGGCCCTGTAAAATAGCAAAAAACAAATGACTGGGCCAGAGCATATCAAATTAATAAATAAGCACAGTTAGATAAAAATAGTCAATATTTAAAAAACTAGAAAATAGCAAGAAATAACTGATGTAATGCACACGGTGTTTCTTAAGCTTACTTTATTGTAAATTAAATTGCTGGAAAGAAATTCTCAGTCAAATACATATTTGTACTCCACCAATTTTTGCTCCAGCTATTAACGTGCTATTATACTTTTATGCCTATTTATGAATGCCTAATGATAGAAGACCTAGGAGCAGAAGATGCTGGTAAGCTTTGTAGAAGTGGAGTGGCACTGTTATGTAGGGGATTATGAGGAGGGTTGGGCTGTACATTTTGTAAGAGGAACAGAAAAGTTGGAAAAAGAAATGGAAGCTCTCTGGATGCCTGAGTGGAAAATATGGGTAGAGACTGGATAAGTCAATTAAGGGAAGAGAAGAGGCAGGCAGTTAATAAAGAGTAAAAGGAATAGTACATCGGCAGACACAGTTTTAGAGACAATCAAACTGTGGGACCTATAAAAGCTAAATAGTGGGAAATAGCAAGAAAGAGTATGGAATCGGAATGACTTGAAAAGGAAATCAGAATTTAACAAGTGGAGATGTATAGGAGGTCAAAGATTCAGGAAAATTGATGGACAACTAAATTAACACAGGCAATAAGACAGTGGAGTAGGTAAGGTGCAGGAGATAGACAGTGGGAGGTTACTATACTGGAGGCAAGAAATTTAATGCAAATGAGTTAATGGTTCACAAACAAGCTGAGGCAGAAACATGAGAGTCACTGGGAAAGGGGGATCTTGGAATATGAATTAGTTATGGAAATTAAGAAATACAGGTGTAATCAAGATATAGATAAATCATTTATTCTGTCACCAAGGAGATAACAGCATTAGAGGTGGAAACAGGGAAACCCTAAAACATTGGCAGATCTGACCTTGGACAGAACACTGGAGAATGTGGTGGGAAAAGTTGTGACAAGACTCTATGGCAATGCCCACTTTAAGACTGGTGACTAACCAGCATGGACTGGACAATGGATGAAACTGACAGGAGAGAAAAAAGGGTGACCTGTAGATATCAGAAACTCAGATGGACAATGAGCTTTTCAGAAGCCCTACCAGTGTTAAAAGAAAGCATTGCACAGAAATTGATTAACAATTACAGCACATACTTAAGGAAAGGGCAAGGCCTTGTGGGCAGTCTGGAGGAAGGCATGAGCTAGTATTGTCTCTTATGTTTAGGAGAGGCTCCATATCAATAAATCCAGGGCAGTATAGAACCTACACCCTCCTGATGTGGTACCCTGACCCCATATGCAAAACTGGGAATAGGGGTGGTGGGGCAGTATAAAACTATACGACAACTGAACTGCATAAACATTGATGCAAAATGCACCAATGCTGCCAGTTTGAAAATAATCTTACCCAAATGAAAAAAAAAAGCTTTGAAAAACAATTGTTCGAAAAAGAAAATAAATAGCTTCCTTTTCTGATCATTAAACCTATATCCTAACTGTATCCTCAGATCAAATTGTTTGAATAGTGATACTGTTATGGGAAAGAGGTTTTCATAAGTGAATGTGCAGGGTTAGGGTTGGGGCAGGAGCAATGTAAGGGTTAAGGTTAACACACGAGTAAAGAGTCTTGGGGAGGCAGTGCTGCTGGTTTAATTTTGCAAAAGTGAGACACTTTGTTTTATTAGTAAACACAGACATAGCTGCATTTTCATATGTAAACTGCAATGTATGCATTTGTAGACACAGCACACACTAGCAGCAGTTGCATCATTGTTGAATGTACTCCAGGATCCATTGCGTGTAGAACAGCCAAGCACATGCCATGTGGTAAGATGCACGATATGAAATAAAAGGGCGCAAGGCATGGAATGAGCACAAATTTCAAAGATGAAGGAGAAATTTAAGCAATATAGAATGAAGTATCATTATAATGAAAAACAGGCACAAAGAATATATGTTACGGAAACTTACGGTTGTTGGTAGAAGGCAACATAACAGTCCACTTATTTCATAGTGAAGCCAAGCATAATAATGATGAAAGTGAAACACATTAACAGCCCATTGATGAAGATGGGTGTGGACAAAGCTATTTGTTAGTGAGGTCTGGATGCCTGTGATAAAGCTGAATGAAGTTTAAATGATGGCACTGACTTGTGAAATGACATACCAATCACTGAGAAAAGTTATTATAGGTTCATAGGTTCATAGGTAGGTACTAGGCTATCTGCCCAAGGGCATTTATAAGCCTAGCCAGAGTGTGTTGGCTTTCACTGCCCCATCGATTAATTAACTGATCCTCTGTCAAGCAGAGCCAATGAAGTGATCCCAGGGGTGTATTTTCTGTTACCCATCCACTCGTTAAGGTTTTTCTTGAAGAGTGTTAGTGAGGGGTTCTGCCTGATGTAATTTGAAATTTTGTTCCAAAGCATGGGGAGTCTCTGTGACAGGAATCTATCCCTCCAGCATGTTCTATTTATTGTTGTGGTGAGGTTTAGCTGACTAGAGCGTGTGGTTCTCAGTGACTTGGATTTCTTTAGGTGGAGCATGTCCATCAATTCTGAGTTGGACATGGCTTTGTAAGTCAGGCAGAGATCACCTCTGAGTAAGCGATATGCCACTGAGTACAGCCGGAGGCTGCATAGGACATATGTTTGAGGCAAGTAAACCTCTTGGTGAGGTACTTTTGTGGTCTTTCCAGCTGTTGGAAGTGTCTTGTGAGGTACATCCCAAATGGGGCATTGTACTCTATGATGGGTCTAATGAGTGACGAGTAGAGGGGCACTATAACTTCTTTATTTCTAGGTGTGAACCCTTTAGCAATTAGATGGGCCACATAGAAGGATTTCCTAACTACTTTGGCAATATGATTGTCAAAGGAGAGATTACTATCTACCTGGGTCCCCAGATCTCTTATTACCTCTTCTGTATTAAGGGGGCTGTCACCTATGTGGCAATTCGTGGGTGTTTTGTTTTACCCAAATGGGATGACTATGCATTTTTTGGCATTTAGCTTGAGGCCATGACTTTGACACCAGGTGTCCGTCTCAGTAAGGCCCTTTTTGGAGGATGTCTGTGTCAGCCGGAGAGTCAATTATCACTCCCAGTTTGCAGTCATCGGCGAACTTGGTTAGCCATAGTCCTCCTGTGTTTGTCTGTACTTCTGAGAAGTATATGCTGAACAGTAGGGGTCCCAGTACCTAGCCTTGTGGGATACCACTTGTGACTGGTTTAGAGTTGGACCTGGAGCCTGCTATTCTTACGGTGTGAGTTCAGTCTGTAAGCCAGTTGGCAACCCATCTTGTGACATAGGGGTTTATGTTCAGGCTGGTGAGTTTTCCTGTAATACCCGAGTGGGGAATGGTGTCGAAAGCCTTGGCGAGGTCAAGGTAGGCTGTGTGAACCACCTTTCCCTCGTCTATGGCCTTGGTGACTGTTTCAAAGAAGTCAACCAGGTTTAGTAGGCATGATATGCCCTTAACAAAGCTGAACTGGGTCGGGTCAAGTGTTTGGAGGTTTCCAATGTCTTTGTTAATGAGTTCCATGATGATGTGCTCCATAGCCTTGCAGATCAGTCTAGTCAGGCTTATGGGGTGATAGTTAACAGGGTCAGTTGTGGCCCCTCCTTTGTGGAGAGGAATAACCGTTGCTGTGCACCATTCTATGGGCATGTAGCCTGTGGAGAGGCTGAGGTTGAACAGAGTATTTAGGTGGAGGGTTAGTTTGTTCTGTAGTTTGTGCAAGACGCAGCCAGGGACACCATCTGGTCCCATTGACGCTGTGTTTTTGGCTTTTGAAATGGCTGTTTTCACCTGTGTGTCTGTGATTTTTGGGACACTACACTTTTCCGGTATTGTTGTTGGCTCTTTTGGAGGTGAGAGGGGTGTGAAGTTTGCACTGAATCTATCTGCCAGGATGTTGGCAATATCAGTAGGTTCAGTATATTTTGTGCTATTTTGCACTAGTTCAGTGCATATCTGCAAGTTGCCACTTAGATTCTTAACATAGCTAAAGAAGGCTTTGTGGTTATCTTTTGAATCCTTGGCTATTTTTCTTTCGAAGTAAGCCTTGGATGATTTCATGAGGGACCTTAGTTTCTTACTGATACTGATCAGGGATATCTTTTCTTCTTGGGATTTGCTTTTTTTCTGAACTAATTTCCTCCTTCTATTGTATAGCCTGTTTATTGCAGGGGTCCACCAAACTGGTTTCCTTTTCTTACAGGAGTGAGTCTTGGTTTTGCTAGGGATGTTTTGCTAGGGATGGCATGATCCATGCATCCTTGTAGGTGCTCATAGAGTGCATTTGTAAAGGTTTCTGCATCTTGGGCAGCATTATCCTTTAGCGTGGGGGCTGTAAAACTTACCACCTCTGTCTTAAGTAAGGTGAAGTTTGCTTTAGAAAAGTTTTTACTGCGGTTTCCTTAGGTGGGGGTGGTGGTGGGGTGTGGACATTCAGAGTGATTAGTTTATGGTCTGATCTAACCAGTGACGGGTTGACCTCTGGTGTGGAACACCTGTCGCCCATGTTGGTGATGACCAGTTGTTGATGTTGGTGATGATTACATTGTTTTGTTTTTTTTTGTCAGGGGAGCATGCCCTCTAGGGCTTCATGTCTGTATCCCCCCTCCCCTCCCTCCTCCCCTCCCCCAAGCATACTTCTTATTATTGCCTCCTCTCTAAACATAGTCAATCTATTTTTAGTTAAAGGACAAAAATACTTTTAGTCATCTGTGTTCTAAAGAGTGTACTGAATGTGTTTAAGGGCATTTCTGTGAACTTCAACTTGTGAATTAACTGTTGATAATGTTATTTTCACATCTTGTTTTATCTATCCAGATATTTGCACTATGTATTTATAAGTTCACAGTATGAACATTTAACTTGGTTAATATGTTATTCTTCTGTATTAGATTTTGTAATAACTTTATTTAACAGTGACTCTATTATGTCAATGTGGAGCTCTTTCCCCAGGTGTCAGCTGAAATGATCCCAGTTTGATTTTCCTGGTAAACAAATATCAAATAAATAAATTAATACATACCCTTTATTTGTGTATAATAAATCTACTCTCACAAAACTTTGGGGGGAAAAGAGAAACACAGACATTATGAAATTATTAAATGTTATTAAAAATGGCAGGGCTGTGACCTATCTGAAGAAGAGATACATGTTAAACAAAGCTTTCTAGAACTTGCAGTTTGTATCAGCAATATTGCATCTTCTGGATTGCTTTCCCTGAATAGCAGATTGCCATCTTGTCAGCATGATTGTAAAGGACTAGTTAAAGTATACCAGTAATGTCATCTGACATGTCAGCTGAAGTACAACTTTCATCCTTATGCAGAAAAAGAAAATTTGAGATGGTCACCATGGGAACAACACCATTAATATTTATAGAAAACAGGCTACTATCAGGAATGAGTGGGGACAGCTCTGATGATTTCTGCGGCTTGGACACATTCATTAAATCAGTGCAGTAGGTAGATGGTCAGTCACTGAGCAAATTCAGTAAGCATGGCAACACTGTAGTAATCAGTGCTGTTCTGTCAACTTCTGAAGTTATTCAGGACAACATAGGAAAACATGAGCAGATTGTAGCAGAAGATGTACAGAATAACAGTGATCATGAAAGTTTGTTATATTCAGTAGATAACATGGTGAAGAGCTGGAAGTAGGTGACCTTAATACAGGACCGCAGGATACTGTAGAAAGTACAACAACTGTGAGGCTGGCTATTAACTCTGGTCTTTTCTTAAACTGTCACAAAATTATGGTTATCTTAGTCTCTGGTAACTCTCTGACCATCTGTATATCCAATAGCCTTTGTGTAAAATGTCTTCACTGTGTGTGTGTGTGTGTGTGTGTGTGTGTGTGTGTGTGTGTCTGTGTGTATGTAAAATGTATATATATATATATATATATATATATATATATATATATATATGTATATAGGTCTACCTGATTTAACCGAAAGCTTCAAACGCTGACAACGAGAACACCATCACCGGAAGATCGACAACGGAGAAGACCGAAAGTTGAAAATACCGATGCTGAGAACACAGACATGTTAAGGTAAGTGTGCAGTAGGGACGGATGTTAGGGTCAGGGTGCAGGTAAGGTAAGTGTGTGATAGTGACGAACATTAGGGTGCAGGTCAGGTAAGTGTGCGATAGTGACAGACTTAAGGGTTAGGGGCGGATTAAGTGAGTTAGGATTTGGGTGCGAGTAAGGTGTGTGATCGTGACGGACCTTAGGGTTAGGGTTTGGGTTAAGGTTAGTGCATTGATAGTTGTCTATGTAAGGTTTAGTGTAGGTTTGTAAGGTGTTTGGTGTGCTTGTGTTGTGTGTGTATTTTTCAGAAAAAGTATTTGTTTTGTTGATTGTCGGGATTGTGGTTTGTTGGGCATGTGAAGTTTCGTGTTTTTGAACTTTCGGTTTTGTGGTATCGGTTGTTATTTCATTGTCAGTGTTTTGGAGTGTCGGCGTTATCAGGTAGACCCATATATATATATATATATATATATATATATATATATATATATATATATATATATATATATATATATATATAGATAGATATAGATATATATATGTATACACACGTACACACACATATATATCAAATTATTTTGGGGTCAACATAGATCAAATTATGAAACTCGATATTTATGTAAGCAGTGATTAAAAAAAAAAATTAAAATCTATGGTTTTCTAACAGAGTGCATATTTCATGATGGCTCAACCCCCTTTCACGATAAATTTTTCCAAATCTGACAAAATTTGTATCTAATCTCTCTAACAGGTCCCCACCACAAAAGTGCCTTAATACAAATACAGCAGGCTGGTCTTGGACATTTCATTGTCCTTAATACAAATACAGCAGACTGGTCTTGGACATTTCATTGTCCTTAATACAAATACAGCAGGCTGGTCTTGGACATTTCAGTGTTCTTGACCAGAGACATTGATGTTCATATTCGGTACCTGCTTAGTAGATTTCCTCCCATATGACCAGTGTTAGAGTGAACATTCCCAGCTTTGCCTCAGGTGAGACAACAGTTAATTAAAGCTACCAAGTCTAAGACCACCATTTTAAAGCTGCGTACCATATGTTTGTGGCTGAGATCTGGAATAATCTCAACCTGGGAATCAGAAAAATCTTAAGAACTGGCCCATTCAAAAAAAGCCATGAAACTTCACCTTGAATTCTAACAAAGTTTGCATTAGCCACTAGCATAATATTCCCATGTTGTAATCTCTCTGTGTCTCCCTGCAGTCTGCCTCCTATCCACCCCCCGAATCTCTTGAAGACATCCTCCAACTACAGATCCCTACTGCACCTCTGTCTCATCCCAAATCTAAAGTTAACTCACCTGTTGTTCTTCCTTCTTCTGCACTGAAGCATTCACTCCTGAAATGCTCTCTAGTTATAGCTCTTTATCCTGTAACTCATCTGTATGTTAGTACTTGCATCAGCATTACTCCATTTTTCCATATAAGTTGTCTGCATTAGGCCACTTGTAAATAATGCACATGCAGTAGATGTGTACACCACTACATGTACTGTATGTATACCTCTCAAACTCTTAGTGCCAAAACTTTGGGCAAAGCCAAAAAGAATAGGGGGACAAAAGAAGGGTATGTATTTTAAATATTGCTCTTATAAACTTTGAAAGTGGCCTGAACAACAGGTTTTGTGTTTGCATGCATTTTCTGAAGGATATGAAGTCTGAAAAGTCAGATGTCTGTCATTATTAAGTGATGTTTACCCTCAGTGATTTGTCAGAAAACCACAAATTTTATGAGGACTGGACTAATAACATGAGCCAAAAGTCTGGACATTCTGTGAAAATCTGGACAGTTGAGAGGTGAGGCCTCCCTAGATGCTCCCACTCATTACCATTCTGTGTAGCAGCTGATTTGTTTTTAACGTAAACTGCCATACTGGTAGCAGTCCTGGACTTTCCATGTAATGTATACAACAGTCATTAGTTACCCATCCGTTAGACTGTCCTTTATTTTGTTCATCTCCTTGACATGTATTACTACCATTTTTGTTATTTGTTTATGATATTTCAGTATGTGCCATGATCATAATTGTATATTATGTAATTAATAGTAGAAATGCTCTCTGGAAAGTGGTACATATTGGTTATTAATAATGCATCTCTGCATTTCTTCACTCCAAACCTCTTCAAAAAGCATCAGTGCGTGGTTTAATTATCCTGGCCAACCAATTCATATGAATAAAAAATATAAATCTCCTCTGTGCATTTTGCATGAAAGCAAAACAACAGCAAATAGAAAGATGACAATTGATCTAGGAATGCTTGTGTCTGCTGTTGAGATTTTGAGGACAGCAGTCACCATCCACAAATTATGGATCTACAAATGCAGCTATGAAGGAATACTACTAAGTCCAAAACTGCAGCTTTATGGAGTATTTCCCCTTACTCTAAGGTATACTGATCTTGCAATTAGTAAGGGGTGTGTTAGTATTGTGGGGTGAACATTCCCTGCAAAAGCACTTTAAAGATGTAACAGTCTAAGTTTTGCGATTTATTGCTTTCATCTTACTCATATATATTTTTGCCCCCCCCCCCATTTCTTCATCCTGCCACACACCTACCCCAGTGTATGGCATCCATCACCAGATCTACCAGCTTGTACCATCACCCACTGTATCTGCTCCAATGTGGGCTGAGTCTGGTGCAGACATTAAAGGAAGTCTGGGGGGGGGGCTCAACTGTTAACCATCTTTTCAGGGATTTTTTGTCCTGTTCTTATAGCCTACCCATGTTCCCTGCCCCTCTCCCTCTGCATTCATTGACTTAGCATCTCAGGCGTAATCCCCTCTTTGGACGATGCCTCCCGTCAGGGTGCATAATTAATGAGCACCCTCCTCCCTAGGATGGGTATGCCCATACTTCCTGCCAGTACCTTAAACACCTGAGCCGCTAAACAAACCCGGGTGTCACCTGGGCTGTAGTTAGGGCTTTTTTTCTTCTATGCCACAGTGCCAGCATTATTGCTTTTATCTCACTGAAATTAGTATTGAATTGTGAAGACTTGCATTATCAGGTTGTACAGCTGAGCAATTCAGTCTGGTCTACAACAAAACTGCACATTCACGAACAGCAGCAGGATAAAGGCTGAGCTACATTCAGGGAGTTAAGATGGGATTAAAACTGCTGGCTCTCTGGCATTGAGGTTTAGGTTCTGACTACAGCAGACATCATCTATGTTCTTTTTGATATCTTAATACTGTTGAAGCCTGATAGAAAAGTTGGAAATGATGGAGGAAGCAGCAACTACATTTCAATAGAGACTGCTATTTCTTCTTGGATTTCAGACTATTTGCTTGGATTGAATATTTGGGCTTATTTCATTGATAATAAGTAGTTTATTCATATTTTGGTAGCTAGACAACTCTATAAGGAATGCAGACTTACTGATTTTTACATCTAGGAGTTTAGGTTTCCATTGCTTTAAAGGGGTGTTGACAGTGTGCAGTAGACATTTATATGTTGTCTTCACTGTTACTACTACTAATTATTCTAGGAACAATTTCTTGTCCTGAATAGTTTTCTTGGTTTCTGGCCTTTAAATACTCCTTTAAAAGGACTGCGACACTAATACCTCTCTCTTCAGATGAGCAATAATACAAGGAAGTGTTCTCTGGAATTGGGTGTTATAAATTTTAAATCTTTAAAATGTTTCAGTAATGGTACGAATGTCAATATTCTCCAAGTACTGGAAAGCTTCTGTGTCATCTACTTCATCATTGGGACTTATGGCATTTGAGAAAGTTGTCTTTGCCTCCGATTGTTTAATTTTGTTCATTCTTCACCATTTGTCCTGGAATATGAAGAAACCTAAAAGGTATTTCAGGGATAAAATGTGTCCTGATCTATGGTTGTACTCTCCAGAGGGAAAGAGAGAGACAGACACATGAAGCTCATAAATCACTCTGGTTCATTACAAGTTTCTCTATGCTGACAAGAACTGAATCCCCTCTGTGTGACACCACATCCTTATCCACTGATAGATGCCAACATTTTGGTATGATATTCAGGTGCCATACAGGGTGATTGAAGTGTTTTACAAAGCAGATATGTTCTTACAATGCTTGTTAAAAAGATGGTCAGTAATCTCAACATATCCTGTTATATAACAAAGAGGAAAAGTCTCTCACTATGAAGTTCTACAAATAACATTTGGATTTATTTATTTTTAAATCTGTCCCATAGGTCATTTTTGTAGAAATGGTACAAATACTCCCATACATGACACATTCATTAGTTTGCCTACAAGAGATCTGTAAAAGAGCACCAAGTCATATATGCAAATTATTATATATTTTTTTTATAAAATAAAAAAAACATTAAAGAATGACACTGGGAAATATCAAGTCATTGTTTGAAGTCTGGATATTTTCATTATTATTGAAAAACAATTTGCCTGTCCTCTTCCCCAGAAATGTTGTCACAAGAGATGAAGGTTATGTTAGTTAGGAGAAGGATATGATGCTCCCCACAATGCTGGTGTAGGGGTCCTTTCTTACCTCTCAACCTCTAAGTGCAGAATTATGGATAAAGCCAAAAATAATGGGGGAACAAAGGGCCAAAATCAGCGACAGATAAGTATCAGCCTTACAAATAAAACAGTCGCTAACTAAAATATCAGGTTTACGATTAACTCAAATGTCTTTCAATATTTAGTGACTGCAATACTCAACCATTTGCCAGGAAACTACAAATTTAATTCAGACCAAAAATAGTAGTCAAAAAATCTTCTGTGAATCTTTGGATAGTTTAGATTTGCTGTCCCTTGTAAACCACAGGGAAGTACCATTATCTCACTAGGCAGACTCAGTTAAATGGGATTTAGTTAAGTTTACTGTCAACATTAAGAACACCATTCAGAGACATGAATAAGTATACCGAAGAAGAGAAAAATGTGCAAGTTCACAACGAGAAACAATATTTTCAGAAAAAACATTCATTTAAAGTCTGCTTTTATCACCAGATTGATCAGTCAAGGTACTGAACACTCACTATTAAAACAGCATGTAGCTGCTACATCAAACAGTTGTACAAATGTTATTCCTAAGTACTATCGGGGCTTTGCAAAGGTGGCAGCTTCACAGGCACTTGAAAGCACATGAAGTAGTCTGAAACGCTACTGTATCAAGTGAACATGATACACCTGTCTTAGGTTTATCTTGCCATATAGCCACACATACAGAAAGAAAGAAAAATAAAACAAGTGGTCGAAATAGAATAAAATGTGCTGCTTGTCTATTCTAAGGTATGAAGAGAGTCAAACAAAATGACAAGCTGACAAAAACACGTTACCCATAATTTATGTAGAACGGGGTAGAGGCTTCTAACATAAGGATACTCTGCACATGAAAGAAGAGAGAAGTCCAATTAGCTGCTAATCACAAAGTAGCACAAAAACATTGTGGAGTCACATATTTAAATCCATAAATAATAGAAAATAAGAATGAGTGGTGGGCAACCACATGACCTGCATAAAGTAAATAGCACCCTCATTCAGGAGGGGCAGTACAACCACATGTACATGTTTCCTATCACCAGACCACAAAGAGAAGGTGTTTTCTCAAATGGGGAGACAGTGTTTTGAAATGAAAAAGTGTGCTTTATTAGGCCCTGAGGCAGAAGAACAGTCACAATTCAGAGCCAAATATACTTAGTAATATAATGGTTCCAGTTATACAAAATATTTGAAGAAAGTAGATCAAAAATTATTTAACTATTACACATGATTTTTTTTAATAAAATGCATGGCAGTTGGTTAAAAAAATATATATATATAAATATATATATATATATATATATATATATATATATAAATTAAATGTACCCATGAAAAATAAATATGCCAGAGGGTTATGAATGATCTAAAGGTTTTGAATTATACAGAAAGAGCAAGTAGGTAAGAGAAGAGCATTGGGAGTTACTATAAAAATCTTTTACAGACACCTGCTCAGTGTGTACCAGTTGCTAGCTAATGGGAATGTGTATAACTGAAATGAGAGAAAGGAGAAAGAGTGGTAATATTCTGTTAGATGCAATGTTTTTCATGTCCATCCCTGGGATTCATGAAGCTCGGACCAATTACAGCGTTAGCCTTGGGCCGACCATGCAGCGTTGAGATGGCGCAGCAGCACCACATGCATATTAATGAAGGTGCACTGTCATAAAGGAGACGTGCATAGGAAATGTGCACGAGTGCAGGGTCCGTGTCCAAGCACTGCACGGAGGCGTGAACATGGCTGCATACGCACAACTTAAAATGCTGACTAGTACAGCCTGCCTCTAATAGTAATCACTCCTGCCAGTGTCCGTGGATACTGAAATGTATGCAAAGCATACAAGACAGTTTTGCGAACACCAAAATAAAAAGTAAACACAAAGGCACGTAGCTGAATATTGAGTCCCCGTCCCTCGAACAAATGATATTTAAAACCCCATGCCCGTATTCCATTGTAGTGTCGATAGTTATACCAAGTGGAAGCAAAATGCATCATGTTAGCGCACCACCAATTGTTAAGCCTAGCCCAATGGTTAGGGTTTCCACCTGTCCCACATTGTGAGGGACAGTCCCCCTCTAGGCAGTTGTGTCCATACCAAAACCATTATAAATGTCAAATGCCCTGCGACTGTAGGACATAATTATGTCCCGTATTTTATGTAATAGTCCCATACAGTACTTATTTCCATATATAAAATACCTAAATGTTACAAGAAACAGAATAAGCAAGTAAACGAAACAGAATAAGCAACTACACCACTACAACAATAAAAGCTTATATTTAGGCATAAATCTAAAGTACTATCCTTTGTATTGACCATTGGTATGTGTTGGCCTGTAAACTCTGATGTGTGTCCCGAAAATGTCCCATCCTGGTCATATGAAAAGATGGCAACCCTATCAATGGTCAGACCATTCGCCCAATATCTGCCCATTCGCGGTCCAAGTCGTCCTTGTCAGGACGGCCCATAGATGAATGGGTATTACCCGCGTCTACCTACCATGTCATGAAAGTTAAGTATTTGTATGTACCTGTGTGCATGAATTACAGCATGTTGATGATCAGAAATGCTAGGGTAGTCCTCACAACCATATTGGTACCAGAGATATGTAGTGTACGCAATGTGTTCTGTTGACTGTGCCATGGGCCATCAACCAGAGAAGGGATGTATGGTGTCTGTGGAATATGGGGATGGGGGGGGTGACGGGTAATGTAATAATTCACCAAGGGGAGACTGGGTTGGATGCACAATAGTACGAGGGAGCAGTGGGTGAATAAGGAAGATAACCAAAGAACAAATATTCACATCCGCAAAACAATCCCACAAACATATGAAAATTAAAAAGTGCAATACACATGTACAGAAATGTTACCGGCACATACCCACATAATGGTCTAGCCTGAATTGAGCCATCCAACCCCAACACACCTGGATACCTAATTGAATATCCATCATCTCCTTCACAGCACACCCCCCCCCTTCCTGAACGTCCACCAAAACCACCCATACTCGGGCTGCTAGATAGGTGCAGCCATATCTGCACATAGTGACCCCTACTCATATCTAGTAGGCAGTCTCACCCTAGGCAGTCTCAGGATTGCAAACTATGTATCCCTTACATGTATAACCCTACCTTATTTTTGTAAAGCCAAAGGAATCGAGGTCATCAGTCCCCATAATTTTTGGATATCCCTCATGGGATAAGTATCTGTTCTAAACATTAGACTTGGTGTCACGACACGATGTCCAGTCCTGTATACATCTGGACACAAGTTGTATGAGCAGTAGTTGTCCACAAGACTGCTCAGCCTCCAGCCGGTCCTGCAGAACCTACGACCCAGGATTAAACACCTGACCGTGATGCACGTCTCCCCACATGCATTATCGGGAATATATACCTTACAAATTTGCATAGTGGCAGTCGGATATAGGGTGATTACGACACTTTAAAGCAGACGTAAGTAGGGCTAACATCTGTCCCACTTTGCGAGGGACAGTCCCTTTTTGGTCAGTTGTGTCCTGACCAAAAATAATACAATGGCAAATGTCCTGTGATTGTAGGAAATACTTGTGTCCCATATTTCATGTAATAGTTGCATAAAACAATTATTTCTGTATGTAAAATACTTAAATGTTACAAGAAGCAGAATAAGCAACTAAACTGCTACAAGAATTAACTTTCATTTAGGCAAATAAGTAAAATTCTAACCTTTGCACTGACCATGGGTATGTGTCGGCCTGTAAAATATGATGTGTGCCCCGAAAATGCCCCACTTTGGCCATTTGAAAAGGTGGCAACCCTAGACATAAGCAGGTATGCAAGTGTGCATGCATGACGGTAAGTGGCAGTGATTCAACGGTATGAGAAATGTAAATAGTAAGTAAGTAGGTGTAGATGCATGTGTAAGTACAGACCAAAATATATATATATATATAGAACGAACATGGTCACAATATAGCAGTCATAATTAATGTGAAAAGAAACAGCAGCAGAAATCCCCATAATATTTAGTGCTGTTATATCAGGATGGCCATAGGTGAGCACACCTCTGCATCCCCAACCACAGATAAGATGCTAAAAGTGGAACAAACCATCTCACCATACTAAATCTGACTTTAAACTAGGTACAGGGCATTCCCGGTTACCAGTCAGACAAGCCTTAACCCAGATGAACACCCTGACAATCAAACACATGTATGTGCCAGGACTATAGGCTTTGGAAGTCTGAATATCCTCGGAGTGAGTCAACATGCGGCACGGGTCTAGAGCAGTAGGGAATAGGGAATGGCGCATGTGTAATAGTGCAGTTTTCCCAACAGGAAAATGGATGCCTGCTGTGTAAGTGAAGTGATGAGGCATGTTTTCAGGTAACTATGAACTATGGGTATACATATAAATGAAGGAGAACACCAATAGTGTAGTGGTTAGAGCATCCGCCTAATGAAAAGGCATTCACGGTTCAAGTTCGACTATAGCACATACCATTTTCCTTGTGGCATGAATGTTGCTCTGCTGTAAAGCCGACATTTAAACATGTAAAGGTGAACATGTGTATCGCATGGGACTTTTAACCAGATCCTTTCAATCCAAGTGGTACTGTCATAATGAATAAGGCACAAGCACAAATAAGAGGCAGTAAACATATGTAACGCACAGTAAGCATAGGCGAGTGCACCTGCGCGGGTGTAAGCAGCTCCCAGCATAGGAAATGTATGTTTGTATGTACAGATGTAAGATATATACACATATAAATATATATATATATATATATATATATAGATATATATATATATATATATATATATATATATATATATAAATATATGTGTGTATGTGTATATATATATATATATATATATATATATATATATATATATATATATATATATATATATATATATATGTATATATATACACACACACACACACACACACACACACACACACACACACACACACACACACACACATTGTGCATAGATATATATCTACATACATGAAATATATATGTATAAACACACATATATATATATATATATATATATATATATATATATATATATCTATAAAGAATGGACGTTGTAACAATAAAGCATACACAAGGTATGTGAAGGGAATCAAGAGCAATTTTGGTATTATATAGTGCTTTCAGAGTATGTCATAAAAAGCCTCCCAGGAGTGAGCAGAACACCGCTACTCACACCACAGGCAGGGTTTTACCAGTGGGAGTAACATCGTTGAATTGTTAAGTCTACTTTACACACAGATGGAATGTAGTCCCACGCTGGGACCTCCAAAAATTGGAAAGCGCAAATGGCTGGATTCCATAATCCCAGGAAATGCACGTATGTGCAAATATACATGGCGGGAGACCCTGTGAATACACGAGGCAGAACAAAATGTGTGTAGGGCCCCAAAAGCTCTGGAGAGGGCAATGTGTAAAGGTGTGTCATGACTGCGATAACAAGTGGATAATGGATGTTACGCATGTAAATTCAACACGGGTGGACTGGCGCAACTATGGGTATGCAATTATGGATCCAGGCATGCCAGGGTTGGATGGGCCAGTTCTAATGGACCACCCCGTGGAGGTCAGCTAGGTCATAATAGGTATATATGCATACTCACATGCAGACAATATGTTGAAGTACAAATTCTGTAACACATGCATTCCATTTATTGACATAAATGATAGGAATGTGCACATACAAACATCGACAGTAGATGGAATAATAGGCTGTGCAAAAGAGGGACAGGTCGAATCACACTTTCACATTCCAATTACCATCGTTAATCCGTACATGAACATATTGCGACATCTGTCCGCTGTATTACGTGCTACATACCGATTACAAGATAACTGGAGTGAAGTGTCGGTGTTATAATGAATAAGGCACTAGTATGCTGGTGAAGCATATATAAACACCATTACACATGTGTAAGTGCATATGAGCGGGAAATGTATTGACACACAGATGTGTGTGTATATATATATATATATATATATATATATATATATATATATATATATATATATATATATACACACACACACACACACAAATATATATATATATATATATATATATGTATGTATAAATACATATGCAGATATATCTGTATATATTAATGTAAAAAAAAAAAAATATATATATATATATATATATATATATATATATATATATATATATGTATGTATATGTTACAGTAAATTTACACATGAATATACCTAGGTTATGTTACAGCAGTTACGGGTAACATATGTTCAGACTGGGCATATGTTGGTGGGAGGTCCAGTCAACAAACGTCTACCTCCCATCCCCCAGCTAGGCTGGTGAGACATATAGACACGCATTAAAGGTAAATACAACACTGCTTCCCAGACCACCAGCAGGAAACTACCAGTGGGAGTGATCTCCTAGGTCTACACTTTAAACATGGACAACGATGTCCCTTGTAGGACACCAAAAATTCTGTTCTTCCAGGCAATGCCAGTAAAGACTACTGCAACCAGGATGTAGCTGTACACGGAATAGTAGATTGTGCAAGCCCGATAACACATGGGTTGACACAATGTACAACATGTGTCCCGACACGGGGAGAGTGGGCAATGTGTAGGGGTGTGTTTATATCCCACCTCCACCCACCTGTGCCCACAGTAAGGATGAGTGCTGTAGAGTAGTGGCAGGTAGGGGAACTATGGGTATGCGATTATGGGCCTAGGCGTGCAAGTGTTGACTGGCAGACACGTATTAGGACCGCCACGTGGGTGTAAGTAATATTCTGATGTGGGTATAGCAGACGCCCATACCTTCCAAACCTTAAGAGCACATCTACTGGACAGTCAGTAAACCATTGGGGGAACACATAGGGACCATATAATTGAACTGTCACAATTACCAGGGAAGTCCATGATTACGAATGAGAATCTAACACAGTCCCAACTAAACCCTCCTTTAACTAATGATATTAGGAGGAAAGGTAGCAGAATACATGTAATGAATAATGACAACATGTAAGAGTCCTAAACAGCATGTACCTCAGACAATGTGTATGAATACATATGTGCTCTGGGTCCGTCAATGTGTCAGGTTAATAGCATCAACCTTCTAAATGTGTCCCTGAGGTTGTTATGCAGTGTCCCTGATTCAGTGTTCATTCTTCCCCATTCGTATGAGAGGTCTGCTAGTGAGAGAAAGCGTATGTTCCGCCGACTACCTTAGAAAGTTGACAGAATAATAGGGTTGGGGTTACCACCTGTCGACCTTTGCGAGGGACACTCCTCTTTGGGCAGTTGTGTCCTGCAAAATAAATGTAATTATGGCAAATGTCCTATGATTTAGGGCAAGGATTTCCTATATTGTCTGTAGTAGTTCATAGGTTCATAGGTTCATAGGTTCATACTAGGCTATCTGCCCTAGGGCATTTATAAGCCTAGCCAGAATGTGTTTGGCTTTCGCCACCCATTTTAAATTTATTTTGCTATGCCCTTTTTCAAGGTTAGTATACTGTGCCTCTGTCTAACAGTGACACAGAAGTGATACCCGGGGAAAACCTACGATCTCCCATCCACTCATCAAGATTCCTCTTGAAGAGAGTCAATGAGGGACTCTGCCTAACCTGGACTGGGATTTTATTCCAGAGTGAAGGGAGCCTCTGGGTTATGAATCTGTCCCTCCAGCATGTCCTATTTATTTCAGTGCTGAGGTTCAAGTCTCTCGAGTGCATAGCTCGATGGGATTTGGATTTTCTGAGGTGCAGCATTTCCATTAATTCCGGGTTGGACATGGCTTTATACGTCAGGCATAGATCGCCTCTGAACAGGCGGTATGCCACTGAGTAGAGCTGGAGTTTCTTTAACCGGGCAGCATATGGCATCTGTTTGAGCCCTTTGATCCTCTTGGTGAGGTACTTTTGGGGTCTTTCCAGTTGCTGCAGGCGTCTGGTAAGGTACATCCCAAAAGGGGCATTGTACTCAATTATGGGCCTGATGAGGGATGAGTAAAGAGGCACGATGACCTCCCTGATCTAGATGTGAATCCCTTCATGATTAGGTGGGCTATATAAAATGTTTTTCTAACCACTTTGGTCACGTGGTTGTCAAATGAGAGATTGCTATCAACTTGGGTCCCCAGGTCCCTAATTACTTCTTCTGTACTTAATGGATTACCACCTATGTGGTAATTTGTGGGCACTTTGTTTTTGCCAAAGGGGATGACTATACACTTTTTGGCATTTAGCTTGAGGCCATGGCTCTGGCACCAGTTGTCTGTTTCTATGAGGCCCTTTTGGAGGATGCTTGTGTCGGCTGGAGAGTCGATTATGGCACCCAGTTTGCAGTCATCTATGAACTTGGTCAGCCACAGTCCTTCTGTGTTGGCCTGTACCTCTGAGAAATATATACTGCACAAGAGAGGTCCCAGGACTGAGCCTTGTGGGACACCACTTGTAACTGGTTTGGAGTCTGACATGGCTCCAGCAATTCTAACCATGTGGGTTCTGTCCTTGAGCCAGTTTGCAATCCATCTAGTCACATAGGGGTTTATATTTAAGCTGGTGAGCTTATCTATAATGCCCGAGTGGGTTATTGTATCGAAGGCTTTTGCGAGGTCCAGGTAGGCTGTGTGGACCACCTTCCCCTCGTCAATCGCCTTGGTGACTGTTTCAAAGAAATCAACCAGGTTTAAGAGGCAGGATCTGCCCTTAACAAAGCTGAACTGGGTAGGATCCAGTGTCTGTAGGTCCCCAATATCTTTATTTATGAGGTCCATGATGATCCTTTCCATAGCTTTGCAGACCAAGCTAGTCAGGCTTATGGGTCGATAGTTTCCAGGATCCGTTGAGACACCACCTTTATGGAGAGGGACCACTGTTGCTGTACGCCACTCTTTGGGCACATATCCTGTAGTAAGGCTGAGATTGAACAGTAGTTTTATGTTTGGGTTTAGCTCTTCTTGGAGTTCATGTAGGATGCAGCCCGGGACACCGCCTGGTCCCATTGATGCTGTGTTTTTGCTTTGGAGAGGCTCTTACCTGAGCATCTGAGATGTCAGGCGGCAGCACTCTGCTGGGATAGATATTTGCCCTTTGGTGGGGAGAAGTTTGCGCTGAACCTGCCGGCTAGGATGTTGGCAATGTCTGTGGGTTCAGTGTATTTTTGTCATTTTGGACTAATTCTGAGCATATCTGGGAATTACCACCCAGGTTCCTAACATAACTAAAGAAAGCCTTGTGATTATCCTTAGTGTCCTGTGCAATTTTTCTCTCGAAGCTGGCCTTAGACAATTTCATGAGTGCCCGTAGTTTTTTGCTAATACTGATCAGTGATGCCTTCCCTTTTTGGGATTTTGCTCTATCATTTAGTAGCTTCCTCCTTCTATTGTATAGTTTGTTTATGGCTGGGGTCCACCAGACAGGATGTCTGCCTTTGGAGGATTGGGTCTTGGTCTTATTTGGGATTGCATGATCCATGCATTCCTGAAGGTGTTCATAGAATCCGTTTATAAAGGATTCTGCGGTCTGGGCCGTATTTTCCACAGGCCCGGGGGCTTTGAAGGATTCCACCTCAGTTTTGAGGAGTGAAATTTGCTTTAGAGAAGTTTTTCACTGTGGTTTTCTGGGCAG